>NW_026722734.1:0-14638 GCF_029784015.1 Lycium ferocissimum | reverse complement strand
AAAAGAAAAAAAGAAAGAAAGAAAGAAAGGGACATCCTTAACATACGTCGTCGTCCTCTTAAACACTTAACGTCTATCTTCCCGGGCTAGCAAATCTACAGTCAAGATGATTCACACTAAGGTTAAGTCATTGAAACACTTATAAGGTTAAACTAAACTATTAGGTGAACTAACGAAATTTGGGCAAAAGATTTCCCCTACATTATTTACTCCCACCAATCTTCAAAAAAACACCCAAAGATCAACAACAATATCAACAATACCATGGATAAAATATTACATTCAAACTAAACTCAAATCAATCCCAAAACTTCCTTTTATACTCAATCCATAACCAATACTTTAACTCAACACCTTTTAACCTTTCTTCCATAACTATTTTCATATTTAAGACTTGCTAAGCCTTCATATCAACTCAAATAAGAAATAAAGTGAAAATCATACCTTATAACTTGAAGAACTTCACCTCATACAATATACTCCAAAGCTTATCCACCAGAACTCCAACTAGAAGCAAGAACAAGCTCCTTCCATGAACTAATTAAGGATTTTAGGCTTGATCTTCTCTTGAAATTACTTGGGATGTTTATGGAAGATTTAGGATGGTTGAGAGATCTTAGAGGGTCTAGGAGAATCCAATTTTTTGGTGATAAATGAACCCAAGGTCGTGCCCCTTTAATTTATAAAAAAAGAAATTTTCCACCGCCCCAACTTCGATGGTCAACTCGACGGACTATTGAGCGAGTCTACGACCGTCGAGTAGTGGCGTCAAACTGCCCATCAGAGCTGACTCTCTAATGGTGGTCCCACGGTGGGGATTTAAGGGTCGTCGACCATTCTACGGTCCATCGAAATGGGCGTCAAACTGCCCTGCTGTCTCACTCATTTCTTTTGATCCGTTCAACCTCCAATCCTTCTGATACATGTTAGACATAACTTAAACTCTCATACATACAAAATGAACATGTAAAATCTCTTATGACCTTGATGAAAACTTCACTTTCCAAATCCACGTCGGCTAACTCACGGCGAAGCTCAACGTATAAGGTACGGGGTATAACATTTGATCCGAGTTTGGGCCATAGTGTGTATTTCTTTTCAGTTAAAGTTAATGAAGCCTCGAATTATGAAAAAAAAAAACCTTTTATGTATTTACGCATATGTTTCATACTAACCATGATTTCCCTTGCTTTTTCAAAAGAATAAAAACAATAAAACAACCTTAAATGTTGTGACATGTCGCAAAACAAGTGAGTTAAGTGACGTAGGTGAAGAGGAATACGAAGAGTACGACAAGGAAACGATGTTACCTGAGGGTCTTGTACAAAAAGTAGAATTGTTTGAGAATGATCAAAAACCAAACCTAGATAAAATAGAAGCAATCAATCTAGGAGATGAGGAAACAATCAAAGAAACCAGGATAAGTGCGCATTTGGAAGCGTCTCAAAAGGAAGAGCTAATAAACCTACTAAGAGAATATGTGGACATTTTTGCATGGTTATATGCTGACATGCCGAGGTTAAACACCAGCATAGTGGCCCACAGATTACCCATCAATGCGGGTTTTGCTTCGATCAAGCAGAAAACCAGCTAATTCAAGCCAGATCTTAGCATCCGCATCAAGGATGAAGTGGAAAAATAGATTAACTCTAGAGTAGTGGAAGTAACTTCGTGTTCGACATGGTTGGCCAACATAGTGTCGGTACATAAGAAAGATGGAAAGATCCCAATATGCGTAGACTATCGGGATCTCAATCGGGCTAGTCCCAAGGACAACTTCCCACTCCCTCTCACAACCCAATCAGAGGGTTATGACGGGCACCCGGAGCTAACCTACCAAGCACCGCTGAACATACGTCATCATAATCATTTCTAGCTGGACCACAAAGATAACTCATGGGTATCATACTCTGCAAGGGCATATATCACAAGATAGTGTCACATCTCTCTATAATCAGCAACAACTGTGCTCATCATCACAAGCGGACATGGCTGCCAAAATATTATACACTAATATGCACTGATTAGGTTATGGAACATCTAGCTAAATACATCTGTCTACGAGCCTCTATATAGAATATAAGAATCCATAAAGATGGGGCAGTACTCCGTCGTGCCTAAATATATACACAAAAGAGTAGTACCAATAAGTCACATGTGACGTCCGAACAACCGGAGCCTTTCTGAAACTCTGACGATGAAGCCTCTAAGGATCAGATCCTTCTACCTGTCTACCTGCGACCAACCTTGCTAATTTATTAGACTTCCTTTTGTCATCGATGGTCACATAACTTCCTTTAACCAATTCATTAACGCACTTTCTCTTACTTTCGTCCTCAAGGTCCTTCTTGATTTCCTTTGATTTAAAGTGCTTTTTTCCCTTTGCTAGTTTATAGTATGTGCCTAGAAATCTGTATAACATTCCACTATAAGTACAAACTCGCCATCAACCCGTCCTGATCATATGCGTATATGTATTAACTTCTAGAGTAAAACTTTCCCGTACTCGTTAACTTCCTTTCCCATATCAATATCTCCTCATTATCTCTTACTCACCAATCTATAAATCGTAATACTGCATTTGAGTTTTTAATGTCGACTTTCCCTACATCTTCAATAAATCTCAATTCTCCGAAATCTCGAATGCAACTCATTCCAGTTCCTTTAATTACTAATCATTTTTCCTCTCCAGGATTCTTCCCTTAAATTAAACTAAAATCATTCTAAAACTTCTCTTTGAAAGCATCTCATAATTGTTCATTCAATGATGACTTACCAAACGTCCGATTGTCATATTTTTCCTTCATTCTTTCTCTATAGCATAGACATTCAAACAATTCAATTTGTAATAATTTTAAGCGTAGTTTCTCTATACTTCTTATCACAAAACTTCCCGCACACAAATTTAAAACACATCCAATGCCTCACCAATGGCGATCACAAATGCTCGTAACATCTAGCTCAAGTTCTTATATCAAAGTCTATCAATATCAATAAGGCAGGAAACTTACCTTTCGGAGTGACAACTTCAATTCTCATCAATTACCTCATAGCGACATAATCAACTGCTTATCCACAATCAAAACATTTAGGGTTAGAATTAAGGACATCACATCCTATAATTTAGCTCTACGGCACGATCTAACATGAGAAGGAAGGGTCAGTGGTTCCTAAATGCCCTGCAGCCTCTTGTTTATAAGTGTGGCGCGCTTCACACCCATAAACAAAACACTACTGGACACGGCTCGTAGATATACCCTAGGACGAACTGCTCTGATACAACTTTAATCTTCACTTGGATCTTTTGTTTAGGCTTGGAAATAGGTTGGAATATGTTTGGAGAGGTTTCTAGGGCTTTCTAGAACTTGGGGTTATGTTAAAAATGAAATAAAAATGACTAAAATTGTCATATAGACTTGTAGGAATACATGTGCATGTTGTGGAAGGGTCTAGAGTTGGGAAATGACCCAAAAAAATGACCAAAAGGGTCCTTTTATACTTGCCAAGGTCGGTGGAACCGACCTAAAATTTCGCGCACTGTAGCTGGCATGTTCGCACACTGTAGCTGCACGCGCTTCTGCTCCCGCGGCCGAACTTGTAACGTCCATAACTCCCTACTCCGATGTCATATCGACAAGCGATTTATTGCGTTGGAAACTAGACTTCATGAACTTTATTTTAGGCTTTTACTTTACCTCAAAACTCTCCTATGCTAAAAGATATACTTCTCTAAAGTTGACCAAAAATTTCCGTCCAAAATTCCGTCAAATTTTTCCAAATTTTTGACAAACTTATTTTCTTCGATTTGCTTGATCCCAGAACCTTTAGACACTTGCTTAGCACTTGTTAAGAGTATTCCTTAACCTCATAAGGGTTCCATGACGTCTTCGAGCATACGTTAGCTTACTCACGACGCAAACGATGCGAGAATTTTTTAGGTGTAACACTCCCAAATATCCACATACTCATTGATAACTGCGCCAAACATGAGCTACAATCATTCGTGGATTGCTTCTGGGGATATCATCAAATCTTGATGAGCGAAGAGGATACAGCAAAGACAGCCTTTATCACTCCATGGGGAGTGTATCATTGTAGAGTAATGTCGTTCGGTCTCAAGAACGCCGCCGCTACTTACATGAGGGCTATGACCACTATTTTTCATGACATGATCCACAAGGAAATTGAAGTATATGTGGACGATGTCATCATCAAGTCGAGAGAAAGCTCGGAGCATACTACATATTTATGGTATTTCTTCAACAGACTCTAAAAATTCATTTTGGAGTTAAATCCGGCAAAATGTGCATTTGGAGTACCTGCTGGAAAACATTTGGGATTCATAGTCAGCTGGAGAGGCATAGAGTTAGACGCATCGAAGATCAAAGCTATTCAAGAAATAACCCCTTCGAAGACTAAGAAAGAGGTTATGAGCTTCCTAGGAAGGTTAAATTACATCAGACGGTTCATAGCCCAGTCCACCATCATTGTGGAGCCAATACTCAAGCTGCTAAAGAAGGATGCACCGACAAAATGGATTGAAGAGTGTCAGAAAGCATTTGACACCATCAAGAAGTACTTGTCCAATCCACCGATTTTGGTACCTCCTAGGCCTGGGAGCCCGTTGTTGCTATACTTGTCGGTATCAGATAATGCTTTTGGATATGTGTTAGGACAACACAATGAAACAGGCAACAACGAGCACGTAATTTAATATTTGAGCAAGAAGTTCACCGCCTGGGAGTCAAGATATACACTGGTGGAAAAGACATGTTGTGCCTTGACACGGGTAGCCCAAAAGCTGAGGCACTACCTGTCGTCATACACTACTCACCTCATATCCAAGATGGATCCACTGAAATACATCTTTCGCCAGCCCATGCCTATTGAGAAGTTAGCCAAATGGAAAATGCTATTAAGCTACTCTGACTTTGTATACATAGCACAGAAGGCTGTCAAAGGACAAGCATTAGCCGACTTACTGGCTGAACGCCCAGTCGATGATGATTTTGAACCACTTCGAACCCACTTCCGTACGAAGAGTATTGGCGATAAAAGAAGACATAGCCGAGCCCTATTTAGATGGAGATTGTTCTTCGACTTGCAGAAGCTTAATTACAAGGGTTCGTGGGATCGGAGCAAATAAGTTATAAAACATCAGGCAACATTAGCACATGGCCGCAAAGCTCAAGTTTCGATGCACCAACAACATGGCAGAATATGTGGCCTACATTCTAGGTCTCAAAACGGTTTTAGATATGGATATCCAGGAGCTATTGGTCATAGGTGATTTAGAACAATTTATCCACCAAGTACAAGGCGAATGGGCTACCAAGAACGCCAAGATCTTGCCATATGTGAACCTCGCTCAGAAGTTGTGCAAGAAGTTCAAGAAGATTGATTTCAAGCATACACCGAGGGCTCAAAATGAGTTCGCTGACGCTCTTGCTACTATAGCATCCATGATACAACATCCTGAAAGCAGTCACATTGACCTACTGGAAATAAGTTTAAAAGAAGAACATGCTTATTGTTCCCGTGTGGAAGCAGAACTCGATGGCAAGCCATGGTATATTGACATAAAGGTATATATAGAAAAAGGAGAATATCCCGAGAATACCTCGAGCAACTAGAAGAAAACCATCCAGAGAATGGCCAATGGATTCTTCCTGAACAAAGAAATTCTCTGCAAAAGAACACCGGATCTAGGATTAATCTAATGCGTGGATGCCGCCGAGGCCATAAAATTACTGGAAGAGGTACATGCTAGAACCTTTGGACCTCACATGAACGGGTTCATTCTAACTAAGAAAATCGTTCGAGCATGTTACTACTGGATGACAATGGAAAGCGATTGCTGCAAATTTGTGCAAAGATGCCATCAATGCCAAATCCATAGAGATCTGATCAGAGTCCCACCGAGCGAACTCAACATTATAAGCTCACCTTGCCCGTTCGTCACCTGGGGCATGGACGTCATTGGTCCCATCAAGCCTGCCACCTTAAATGGACACCGATTAATCTTGGTCGCCATCGATTATTTCACTAAATGGGTGGAACTACATCGTACAAATCAGTGACAAATAAGGTGGTAGTCGATTTCATGAGAATAAACATCATATGCCATTTCGGCAAACCTAAGTCCATCATAATAAAAATAGAGCAAATATTAATAGTCACCTGATGAAGCACATCTGTGAACAATTCCAAATAACCCATCGGAATTCAACCGCCTATCGGCCACAAATGAATGGAGCTGTGGAGGTAGCCAACAAGAATATCAAGAGGATATTAAGGAAAATGATGGATAACTACAAGTGTTGGAATGAACAGATTCCTTATGCATTGCTAGGATACCGAACAATGACTCGAACTTCAACAGGAGAAACTCCATATTTGCTTGTCTATGGCACCAAAGCAGTCATACCTGCTGAAGTAGAAATACCATCACTAAGGATCATTCAAGAAGCAGAGATGGATGACCCAGAATGGGTCCAAAATCGATACGAGCAACTGGCTCTAATAGATGAAAAAAGGATGGTGGTCGTATGTCACGGTCAATTGTACCAACAAAGAATGGCACACGCCTTCAACAAGCGAGTAAGAGCTTGAATTTTCTAAATAGGGAAAATGGTACACAAGCGAGTGTTTCCACACCAAGACGAGTACAACAAAAAATTTGTGCCCAACTGGCAAGGTCCATACGTGGTCCGCAAGGTGTTCTCTGGAGGAGCATTGATACTAGCAGAAATGGACGGCCAAGAATGGCCCAAGGCAATCAACTCAGATGCAATCAAGCGATACTATGCGTGAAGGAACGTCTTTCCAAGTTTGTAATAGTTATTTATTTGCTTGTAATCGTTTTGTAATAGATAAAAAAAGCCAAATGATTTCCTTATAATATGAACTACGCAATGATCTGACTTCCCCACAAAGGATATGTAGGCAGTCCATTTGGGACCTGATCGCATTATTAGTAAAAAACCAAAACTCAATTATTTTATTCCGAACTATGTTTGACCTGATTACTGCTGCGACAGGATACGTAGGCACTCGTTGAGCTCAGTCGTACCAAATAAAAAATCCTAGAAACCCCTAGGAAGCCACAGATATAAGATTTCAAAAGGAATTCAGAGTTGGCACAAGAACCTACTACACATACCCTGTTATATCCCGTGTTTTAGCATATTCGAAAAACTTGAAATTAACCTTGACTTGTAAGGAATAAGGTCATGTTTGGATTTTTCTTAATATGTGCATGCCGGTTATGGAAGTATGGGTGTGGAGATATCGAGCAAGGTAAAGGGCAAAACTGGAATCTTGGAAATTTGTTTCGGGAATTTGCAAAATATGATTCATAAGTAATTGGGCTCAAAAAAAAAAAATTGAGGCCCAAATGTCTAGGTGGCCGGCCATATCTTTGGCCCAAACCCATGGAAATTGTCATGTGACTAACATGTGGTGATCATTATATAAGGATTATTATCCTTAGAAACTTCAAGAAAACAAAGAAAAAATCAAGAAAAAAAAAAGAGAGAGCCATTCGGCCCTAGAGAGAAAGAAGAGAAAAAAAAAAGAAGAAAAATTCTTGGAGCTTGGTCTTTGATTCAAAAATTTGGTTCTTCTTGGATTCTTACTAATCTCAAGATGCTCTCCAAGTTGGTATAATTTTCAAGGCAAGAAAGTGCTCCTTTTGGCAAGTGAAAAGAAATTGGAAAAGGTAAGATTCTTACTTTTTATGTTGAGGGAATTATGTATGTGTTGTAGTATATGTAGAGCACATGAAAATTATGGAAGTGTTGCATGCATGTGCAAGCCGTGTGGTGTGTGTGTTTGTGTTGTAGCCGTGTGTGTGTGTGCATGTTGCATGAAAATGGTGAGTTGAATTTTGTTTGTGTGTCAATTATGTCGTTATGGTGGAATTCATGAAGTAAATGAAAGGTTAATGAATTTGTTGAATTTGGAAAAATGTTGTAAGATTGTAAGATGAACATGAATTATTTTTGTTTGATATGTTAGTTGTGTTGTGATGATTAAAAGTATGAAGTCTAATGTTAGAGTGCATTGAATTGGAACTATGATCATGTCTTTAAAATGAATTTGGTAAGGAAACTAGGTTGTTTAGATGTGAATTATGATGATAGTGATGGAACTAGAAGATGAAAACATGTTATGAATAAGTATGCCAAAAATTAGAAGTGTTGGATGAAATACTTTGAAAGTTTGTATATTTTTTATATCTTGAGTATATATTGAAATATGTTTGAAATAACTTGAATGGTCTTGCAATGATCTATTAGAATAATGAGAGTGTAGTTGGATATTTGAAAGTGTGAAGAATGGGATTTTTGCATTATGTAGAAAAGAAGACTATTTATATCATAGTGTGTTTATGATAATCGTTATTGATATTCTTGGTATTGTTGTGTTGTGGTTGTTGATATTTTGGCCGAGTTAAATTCTCGGGGATGTTGAATTTATAAGGGAAATGCTGCTGAAATTTCGATAGACAAGTATGGATTTAAGTTGAATTCATAAAAGCTTAAACTCACATTTGGTAACAATGACCATTTGTAAATTTTCGACGAAACGGAATCGAAATTGACGAGCGTAAAGCATAACCAAGGTAGTAAAGTCTTGCCTTTCGTTCTTTGGCATGTTCTAAGTGTAACAGTTTGAATGCGAGCCTCGAACGCAACTTCTTCTCACACTCCGAGATTGAAATTGGCTCTAAATCATTCGAAGATTGAATTGTTTCCTTTACCTTTTGTCGGCAAAATCAACTATATGTGTATAACTTCCATAAATGGAGTCGGAACACCCTAATATGATTATGGACGACTCCCTAAGGTTTATTATCCATAATTTACGTACGCCACCATGATTGGGTCCGAGGTGGGCCCACAAGACCCCGTTGTTTTTCGTAAGGCATAAATTGACTCCTTTGTCCAATTTTTATAGTTAACCTTGACTATGATCCTGCTATCATATGATAAGTGTGATGACTATTTTTATGAGCTTTATAGTATAGTATGACATCCGGAACGGTTCGGATACTCGTTCGATATAATCTGTTGTGCCATCCCAAATGACACGTATGCGTATCTATTATGACTATAATCCGATAATTCTGATTTGACCTATCTTCTGAACTATTTCAGTTTCATTAAGTCTGTATGTTGGTCTGTATGTATATGGTTTCTCATTGATCTGTTCGTGGATGCCTCAATGCTTCCTTCACTGCGCCCGGGCCAGGTTCTGTAATTCGTGCACTTTCACTGCATTGTTCACCGCGTCCCTCGGATGTGCGGGCCGGGATCTATTTATATCTGATTATGATTTGATTATGTGATATTATGGGGATGGCGGCCAGGATGGCATTTGATTTGATCTGTCTGTCCACCGCGTCCCGTACTAAGAGGGCCGGGTTCTGTTACCGCGTCCCTTATTAAAGGGCCGGGATCTGATATATGATATGTATGTCTGAATATGCTTATGACTCTGCATGCATGATCTGAGACTCTGATTTGGATAAGGATCTGTCTGTCACATTTCTGCACGTCGATTCGGACTCGATTCTCGTCCGTCATACTTCGAGTTCGGTTCTATTTGAGAGTCCGTGCTATTACACCTCCGTATCTCGGACTGCTTATGATTTATAATCACACTCGTGCATCCGATTTGCGTTGTGCTTCCGTCGCCCACATTTTGTACCTCTCGGTCCGTATTGAAACTTTGTACCACACTCCCTAAATCCGACATATTAGGATTCTCGTCCGTACACTCGTAAGTCCGACCCCGCTACGGATCCAATTAAATCCGTTATGATTTTACATATTTGACTCGATTATGATTATGTATGTTATATTTCCGCTTTATATACTGCACACCTTCGTACCGACCCCCGTTCTTCGGGGGGTCGCGCTACATGCCCGCAGTGCACGCACGCACTCGAGATACGCCACCACCAGGGTACCTCTTCTGCTCGTTGAAGAGTGCTCCTTTGATCCGAGCCGATATTTTGGTATATATCTTCGTTGTTTGTCCGTTTGTACGTATGGTCATTTGGGTACGGCGGGGCCGTCCCGTCTTCGGATTCTCGTTCGTATGTTAGAGGCTCCGTAGACATGTTTGTGGGTAGTGGGTTGTCAACGTTTGTAAGTAAGTACGAGTACGCGATTTGAGTAATTACGTTTATTATGTTAGCCCTAACGGCTTATGTACGAAGTTTATATATATATATATATTTTCGTGCGATGTATTTTATATCTGTATGAATTTACATATGTCTAAACGGAATTTAGCTATTTGGTATGCCAGATCTGTCAGGTAGGTACGTATGGGTGTCCAGTTAGGACACCAGTCGCGGCCCACGGGATTGGGTCGTGACATTAGTCCACTGATCTGTTGAGTTTGTAATAATGATTTTTATGCATATGGTTACTCACGACTCTGCTCGTGCATAATCGTATCTTTCGTCGAGTCCGTTATGTGATCGTGCGCACTATGTTATATTTCGGAGTATGATGTGTCGCACCAACTCCCTCGCTAAAGGGCCGGGTACCGTGTATATTTGGTACGATGTGTCCGGTTCGCCGGGCCCCTCGAGGGTACGGTACCGTATATATTTGATGTTGTGATATGTCGGGTTTCGGAGATATGAAATCTTCGAGTATGATGTGTTATGGCGCGAATGACGGTGGGCGACCATAGTTAACCCCATGCATGATTTGTATTTTGAAACTAAATATTTTGACATTATATTTTACTTATTTTCTGTATCCCTTATTTCGATTATGATTCTGTTTACTATATTTGCTGCTTTGCATACTCGGGCGACCCCCTTTCTTCGGGGGTTTCGTGGAGAGTACAAACGTCCATTTCGGTGATCCGAGAGGACACCTACTCTCTCGAGTGCTCCCTTTGTTTTGGAGCTATATTTTGGTATATATACTTTTCCGTTGCATATGTATATATTTGTTCAGGGGTACGGCGGGGCCCTGTGTTATATCCCGTCTTTTTGCATAATTGGAAAATTCGAATAATTGTGATTTATGAGAAAGAAGGCCATGTTTGAATTTTTCTTAGTAGGTGTGAGGCGGATTTGGAAGCTTGAATGTGAAAACAATGGAGAAGGCCTAAGGGCAAAAATTGGAATTTTGGAAATTGTTTCGGAATTGTAAAATATGATTCATGAAGAATTGGGCCAAAAAAAAAAAAATAAGAAAACAAGGCCCAAAGAAACAAGGGTGGCCGGCCATGGTAAGGCCCAACCCACCAAATTAATGAATTTACCATGTGCCAAGCATGTGAGAAATTAAGGGGACAAATATACATATATAAATTCCTCTCTAGAATTTTCAAGAAAAAAATCAAGAAGAAAGAAGAGAGAGAAAACGGCCTTGGAGAAAAGAGAGAAGAAAAGAAAAGAAAAAATTCTTGGAGCAAAGTCCTTTGGTTTAAAAATCCGTCTCTTTTGGAATTACTACTAAGCTCAAGCTCCTCTCCAACATGGTATAATTTTCAAGTCAAGGGAGTGCTTGTTTTGGCAAGAAGAATTTATTGGAAGAAGGTAAGAATCTCATGTTTTCTTTTATGTTATGGAAGATTTATGAATGTTAGAATAAGTGGAATTGCATGGAAGTTATGGAATTGTGATTGTGTGTGTGTGAGCCGTGTAGTGTGTGTGTTGTGTTGTGGCCGTGTGTGTGTGTATGGTGCATGGCTATGGTAAGTTGAACTTTTGTATTGTATTCTAGTTATAGTTATGATGGAATTCATATTAGAAAATAATAAAAATTGGTTGAAGTTGGAAAATGGTAGGTTGGCCGTGTGGTATGAATTAGATGGGATGAAAATGAATTTAAGTTGTTTAGTATGTTAGATGTGTTATTGTGATCTTCGTAATGTAGAGTAGAGGGTTAACAATTTAAGTAAGCATGAAGAATTTCATATATCTTAAGTTGTGGGAGAGAATGTGTTCTAGAGTAGTTGTTATGCAATCATAAAGAAATGAGTTGTTTGATGTTAGATAGGATGGTTGGTAATGGAATTGAAAGGTAAAAATATGTCATGGAAGTTTATGTTGGAAGTTTTGAATGAATTATGGTTTCGGTGGAATCTTTGTATAATTTGTGAAATAATGCGAAATGCTCTCGAATTGTATTTGAATGGTCTTGAATGAGTAAATGAATATGAGAACATATTGCTAGTTTGAAAATGTGAAGTTAGTTTGGAAGTTGTTGCTTTATGAAGAAAGAAGACTATTTATGTTATGTTATGTTTCATGGTGATTGTTATCGTTGTTGGTATTGTTGTTGGGTTGTTGTTGATTATTTTAAGCCGAGTTGAATCTCGGGGGTGTTGCATTTATAGAGGAAGCTGTTGCCGAAATTTTGTAGCCAAATTCTAACCAAAGTTTAAATGTTAACTTGCATGAATAGTAACTGGTAAAGATGACCATTTGCAGTTTTTGGACGAAACGGGAATTGAGATTTGACGAGCGTAAGGCACAACCAAGGTATGTAAAGCCTTCCCTATCTTTCTTTGGCATGTTCTGAGTATAACAGACTTGAAAGCGAGCCTCGATTGCACTTCTGCGACTCACAATCCAAGATTGAAAATAGCGCCAAATCATTCAGTAAGATTGAACCATCTTCCTCCAAATTGACCTATAAGTATGCAACTTCCATAAAAGGAGTCGAAACACTTTAAGATGATTATGGACGACTCCCTAAGGCCTATTATCCATAATTTATGTATTCCACTATGGTTGGGTCCGAGGTGGGCCCACAAAACCGGATACTCCCGGTATGACTCAAATTGATCTATTTCCGTGTTCTTCAAAAGTAACTCTTAATTATGCTTACGTCCGCTAACTAACGAGTATTATGACCATCTACCCGAACCTCGATATTGGTCCGATATCCGGAACGATTCGGACACTGCGTTTCGATATAATACGATTACTCGATTTGATCCGTCTTCGAACTATTTCGGCCATTAAGTCCGAATGTCGGTCCGTATGCATATGGTTTCTCATTTGTCTGTTCGTGGATGCCTCAAACACTTCCTTCATCGGCGGGCCGAGGTTACGTAATCGTGCTGCACTTCCACCGCATTGTTCGCCGCGTCCCTCGGATGTGCGGGCCGGGATCTCTCCCGTATCCGATATGATCTCGATTATGATCCGATTATGTGATATTACGGGGGATGGCGGCCGATGGCATTTGATCCGATTCTTTCGTCCACCGCGTCCCGTACTACGAGTGGCCGGGGTTCGTTACCGCGTCCCTTATTGGGGGGTCGGGATCCGGTCCGTACCGATCGGGATTTGATATCCGATACGTATGTCCGTATATGATTATGACTCGCATGCATGATTCTCCGTCCGGCATGCGCTTCCGTATGTCCGATTCGGACTCCACCCCGTCATACATTTGGGATCCGGGTTCCGTCCGAGAGTCCGTCCGTCACACCCCCGTATCTCCGATTCCGCACGTGCCTCCGTCAGCCGCATTTCCTAAATCTGATATATTATGATTCTGTCTGTACACTCTGTAAGTCTGACTCCGCTTATGATTTTGTCTGTACACTCTTTAAGTCTGACTCCGCTACGAATCCGATTCGGTCCGCTCCATTTCTGTATTTTCGTCTGTTTCGATTTTATATATATATCCGACTCTGGTTATTTAAATTATGTATGTTATGTTTCCGCTTTACATACTCGGTACATCTTGTCTTACCCACCCCGCTCTTCGGGGCCGTTTATACGCCACGGTACGGACGCACCGCGTGACACGCCATAGGTCTAGGACTTGGTCTGTCGTTTGAGAAACTCCTTTGATCGGAGCCGATATTTTTGGTATATATCCTCTGTTGTTCATATGTTCTGTATATATGACTATTTGGATACGAGCGTCCACACATCTCTTCGATTCTGTTCGTATGTTAGAGGCACCGTTGCACATGTTTGTGGGTTGTGGGTTGTCACCCGTCCGAGTACGTACGATATGCGACCTTGTACGATATAATAGCCCTAACGGCACGTACGGTTTCGGTATGTATATGTGTATATGTATGTTCGTGCGATGCCTTATATACGTATGGATTTATGTATGTTAAACGGGCTAGCTATTTGGTATATCGGATGTGCCAGGTAGGTACGTATGGGTATCCGGGGGACACCGGTCTGACGGCTCACGGGGTTGGGTCGTGACACCGATCCCATATGATTGTCGTTGTTTAAGGTGCGTAGACATGTATGTGGGTTGTGAATATTCTGTTTGGATTGTGTTCGTATGGTATATGTTGTGGGCGGTCACCCTTCGCCACGGCACTTGTCGGTTTGCGTTTGTATGTATATTTTGGGATGTTGCGCCATATGATAGCCTTACTGGCTTCGGTGGTATATATATATATATTGCGTTTGCGGCAAGTTTTGAGACAACGTCCGATCTTTGTTTATGTATAAGCTATCTGTATGTGATTTTGGTTGGAAAAGTTTGGGGCCCGGTCCCTTGGGGACCCCTTGGGGCGTGACACCAGGGGAATTTAGACGGGATTTCATCCTCGGGGGCCCAGGGCCCGGGGATATTCAAACGCTAAAATATGTACGGGGGGTGTTATTGTTTGAGGG
>NW_026722733.1:0-7092 GCF_029784015.1 Lycium ferocissimum | reverse complement strand
CCTCTTAATTCATGAAATATTTATTTTCCTATTATTCACTTTTAGTCCCAAATTTCTTTAATATTTCATGCCAACAAGTTCATAAGCACTTATGCCTTAAAACAAGATCATGGTCAAAAATCTCGACTTCGTATTCCGGAATAGTCTTGCGCCTAACTTTTCATGGTTAGCTCGGATTATCCCGACGTACAAAATACGGGCTATAACAATTACCCTCTGCTCGAAATTTACCTCGGACTTGAGCTTATACACGCTCCTTTTAGAAAAAAGCCTCGGACCCGAAGCCACTCGATTATACAAGAAACACTAGTACATCCCTCTTAATGAGCAATTATCAAGTAGTATATTATTTTCATCGAGACGATCATATTAGCTTCTCACCACAATTGTCATCAATTTGTATCACAAGTTCATCAAGAAGATTATATTAACTTCTGCACAATTTCACATCACAATGTATGTCTTAATGTATTTCAGTTCATTAGTATGTATGGACTATGAACAATCAATGATTCAATGTCAAACACAAGGCATCATGCCACAAGTCTTCCAAATCATTTCCATCATGCATGAGTGTATGAATGCATAAATGAGGGTAAACGTGGTAAATCAATACAAGCCAATAAAGCAACAGTAGTGCAGGTAAACGTCACAAAGCCACAAGTCATATCAAGACTTGGATCAACTCAGCCATGAACTGAATCATACAATCATCTCAACCAACATAATAGTCTATGTCCCTCTCTTTACTTCCACACGTAGCAAGTACGCCTCACAACTAAGTACGGTATCACCAGAAGCTCCACTTTTCTATATATTATCATCAACAGTAATTCATACATCAAGTTTTCATCGACGTCCTGTCATAATTTTATATCACAATTCAAGCCTAAACTCATTATCCTTCCTTTCTTCGATAATATATGTCACAATAAGAGAGAACTGGGTACAACACGACAATATAGGCAATAAGTATAATCACAATAATAGGGCAAAAAGCCACCATCAACAACAATCAATTGAATAGAAATCCATCCCGAATCGCCACAATATGAATACAACTACACCTCATATTTCAGTACATAAAGTGATAAATGCCGAGCCCACAAACGAGGAGAAGTCATACCAACCTAGCAAATATACAACCAAAACACCATGTCCGAAGACCTAATCATGCTTTCTCCCATCAATTCAATGTGATACATACATTTCGCTAATCAAAGTCTAACTAAAGTAAGCCACAACCTACCTAGAATGCCGAGCACCAGTCTCGAATTGCCAAACCATAGCCTTCCCTTCCTCTTTGGAGAACCTCAAAATGATTAACGTCTATCAATTATGAATTCTATGTCACAATATGAATCTAAGGATACCCATATGGCCATAGTTTTACCCGAAACCCCAAAATGGACCCAAAATAACTAAACCCGAGCAACAAGGGCAAAACTGGAATTTCATAAAAAATTCAGATACAATATAGTCAAAATAATACTCAGCGAGTCTAAACGAGTCCAACAATACTAGTATTGCTATACTTTTAGAAAAATATCTAAAATACCCATACAATGTGAAGCCGGGTTCATGAGGGTAAGATGGGAGTTTTAGCGAACAATTATGTTACCGATCATGTAGTTAACCTTCAATCTTAATTTCATGAAATTGTATTCATCACAAGATATCCAAATTCATCTTTTCTATTTTAGTCCTAGGGTTCTTAGCCCATTAGTTCTTCACAATTAGTGTGTAGAAATGACTGGGATGATGATGATCGACACATAAATAATGAATACTAGGTTAGAATCTTACCCCAAAGTGCTTGTGAATGCTTTTCGATTGCTCTCTCCCCAACCAACTATTGAAGTTTTCATCAATTCTTGGGTTTTAATCTTGCACTCACCATTAATGGAGCTTAAGCTTGTCAAGGGATTTGAGGAAGGAGAAATAATGAATCACGTAAGGGTTTGCACTTACCTTCAAGGAGGAACTTCACCCTAGCCCTAGGAAAATAGCCCCTCACATTCTATGGACGTGTTTTTGGCTTTCAGATGGGAAAAAATTGAAAAAAAGACATTAAAAATGGACCTACTACCCAGTTGGGCCACTGTGGCGGTCACCAGGCCGCTGTGGCGGTCCTCTGGTGTTATATCCCGTATTTTGAACGTCGGGACGATTCGGGTTAACTATGATAAGTTAAGGTCAGGACCATTCCGGGGTGCGAAGTCGAGACGTGTGACCTTCGATTTTGTCGTAAGACCTAAGTGTGTATGAAGTTAGTGGTATGGAAACATCAAAGAAACTTCGGGACCAAAGATGGAATAATGAGAAGTTGCTAATTATTGAAATAAAAGAGGGAGTAAAACAAGGCCATGTGGCCGGCCACCTTTGGAGTGGGCCATGGCCACATGATTGGCCATTATTTGTAATAAGAAGATGACTTAAGGGACCATTATATCATCATCTTCATTAACTAGAAAAATCAAGAAGATTGGAGAAAACAAACCAACAACCATTCGGCCATAGCTTCCAAAAATCAAGACCAAGAGTAAGCCACCAAAAAAATTATTTCTTCAAGAAAACCTACTAATTGGAGGGTGCTTAGTAACGTGGATTTGTTGTTTCAAGCGTTGGATTGTTCGTTTCATCCTTGGCCAACTTTGGACAAGTTGAGGAGTTGTGAAGAAAGGTAAGTTCTAATCTTGTTTTATGAGTTATGGAAGGTTTATGTGTGTTGTTGTATGTTAATATGGATGAAATTCATGGAGATTTTGTATTTGAAGTTGGTAGTGAGTTTGGTAGTTGGCCGTGCATGTATGTGTTATGTTAAAAGTGGTGCATGAGTTCTATGTAGCATGTTTGGTTATTGTAGAATGTTGAAATGAATGAAAATCATGAAGTATATATATGGGTGTGTTGGCCGAATATGGCCTTTATGTGTGTCAAGAAATGAATTAGTTTTCTTGGAATTTTGGTTGTTGTTGTCATGTGGATTTTGTGTTGGAAATGAGAGTTGAATGACTCAAATTGGTATTGTAAATGTTATGGGCTGATTTGGAAGATTTGGTGTATTTAGGGTAATTTTTATGTTTATGGAAATTACATGATTAGAGTGTAGATTGTTGGAGTAAATCATGATTTGAAACCGAGGAATGTGTTAGAGTTGAAGTTCTCGGGTTTGGGGACAATTTCGGGTGATTGGAGTATTGGTCGGATTGTTGGAAATATTATGTGAATTGTTTAAAGAGTTCTTGAATATTGTTTGAATGGTTTGGATTGGTAATTAAGTATGTGTTAGTTTGATTACATGTTGGTTTGTATGTATGTAGTCGTAGTAAGTATAATTGGAATATTGTTGGAATGTGTGGAGAGGGATTATTAATGTTCGAATGTGTTCGAATTGATTGTGGATATTGTTGGAATGATTGTTGGTGTTGCTGTGTTGTTGAATTTGGCCGAGTTGAATTCTCGGGGTTGGTCTATTTTAAGGGGAAGTGCTGCCCAAATTTCCGTAGAATTATGTATTAGTTTGGAAATGAACTCCTAAATGCTTGGTTGACGTTGGTATTTATTGATGTTATGTAGATCTTGGAGAACTCGAGATATAGGTTTGATTGGATTAGCGTTGTGTGCAAGCGAGGTATGTAAAGCTGAACTCTTCTTTCTTTTGGCATGTCTTAGTTGTACATAGGCTACGATACGAGCCTCGAGGAAATTCTATTCCCACAATCCGAGCATGTCTATGATTCGCGTTTGTTTCTTGGTATTCGTATATTGATGTGAGAAAATATTGGCTTTGATGTTGTTGTAATACTTGATTTTTAAAGTTGCATAAAAACTTGATTTTCAAAAGAGTTTTATTCTTAAACGATGTTGAACCTACGAACGTTCATAACTTTCGACTAAGGGCTCGGATTGCCTCGATATCATTGTGGGAGGTTGTATGGCGTGTGATGAGTATGTTTCCCATAGGCGGGCCCGCTCGGGTTGACACTCGTCCGTGGGTCCCGCGACCTTCCTTTGTACATTTCTGATGACGTTTGAAAGAGTTTGGTATGACGATTTTCCCGATTTCCAAGTATGGTCATTTTACTTACCTTTTGAGTCTATGATAATGATTTTATGCATATGGTTACTCACGACTCTGCTCGTGCGTGTTGTTGGTACATCTTTCACCGGTTCCCGGGGCCGATTTTGTTGTCGTGCGCACTATGATATATTCCGGTGTTATCTTGTGTTACGGTTCCCGAGACCTCCGCCATAGGGCCGGGTTCCGTTTATGGAGTTATCTTTGTGATATGGCTTACGATGCGTTGTGATGATGTGTTATGTTCGGGGTTGTACGGAGATTTGAAACCTTACTCGGTGTTATCTTGTGTTATGGCGCCATCGACAATGACGACCATATTTTCGTATATGCATGCTTTCTACTTTGAAAAATAAACATTTGGCATTTTGGAAATGTACTTACTTTCGGTACTTCGGTTTCGAGTGTGACTCGGTTGTTCTTGTATTTTTACGCTTTGCGTACTCGGTACATATTTTGTGCGCCCCTTTCTTCGGGAGCTGCGTTTCATAGCGCGGGTACGGACGACCGGTTGGTGACCGCGAGTTTAGGACACCTATCTGTAACGTGTTGGAGTGCTCCTTTCATTTCGGAGCCTACATTTTGGTATATACTCGTTCATTGCATTTGTATGTACTTGTTCGAAGGGGTACGGCGGGCACTTGTCCGTTATATAGTCTGTTGGTTTGTTTAGAGTGTAGACGTATATGTGGGTTATGTGCCTACTCTTGTACGGGTGTGTTCGTATGTTATATGTTTTAGGCGAACCCTGATTGCCGTGGCGGCCTTGTCGGCTTGCATGTATATATTTTGGGCCGTTGTGCCATTGATAGCCTCGCGGCTTCTATGTATGTGTATGGTTGTGTTTGAGACAGTTTTGATATTCATATGTGCATAAGACAGCGTTTGATATTCGTATGTACTGTGTGTGTGATTCGGGTTTGATGAATGCGTTTGGGTGCCCAACTGGGGCACTAGTCACCGGCTTTCTGAGGTTGGGTCGTGACTTATCCCAGTCATTGCCGCGGCCGGCCAGCTGGAATAGCTCGAACAAAAACAGGCATAACTCCCTCATCCGGAGGCCAAACACGTCACTTCTTTTTCCCATAGCTTCATAATTTCAATACGGAGCTAATGGTTCAAACCTCACTCCAAAAAAAGGTTGGATGGTCAATCTAGAGACATTTGTATCAACAGACCTTCGGTGAAAACACCGAATACGAGCGCGACAAAACCCCAAACCCATCTGAAACTCTTTGGAACCTCACCAAAACTTGTGGAAAAGTTCAAAATCATCATAATAACGTATTGGAACTTTCAAAAAACAGACACGGGGTCATCCTAACCTGACGTTGACCATGGTCAACTCTAACTCGTCGACTTAACTAGTTTCTCCATGAATGACTCAACATACACTCAAACGTTGTGGAACCCAACCCAATGACTTTATCAAGTTATATATCATACTAACATGACAAGGGGAAAGGTCAACCAGTGTAATTATGTCAAAAGCACTATAACGACCAGGTAGGTCGTTACACACACCAAACCATTCCAAATCGAATTAAGAGATAATCAAGCCATAAAATCCTTAACTAGTTCATAGAAGGAGCTTGTTCGTACTTCTAATTAAAGTTGTGGTGGATAAGCTTTAGGTTGAATTGGGTGAGGTGAAGTTCTTCAAGTTATAAGATATGTTTTTCATCTTGAGTTTTATATTAAGTCATTTTGTTTGAGGATTTTAATGGTTTAAAGTAAGGGAAAACATGGCATAAAGGTCGTAGATAGATATGTTGATGTTGTTGACTTATGGACTGATTTTTGAAGTTTGCGGACGGATTTTTATAGGTATGTCATGTAGTATCTCTATTACGTTATGGTTGATAATATTAACGATGTTTGGGAGTTATTTTGGAATTTGGAGGAAGTAGATAATAGAAAAGAGATGTTGCCCGTATTTCGGCAGATTCTAAGAGGATTTAATTTGAAGGTTTAAGACAAGCATATGACGATTAGCCTAACAATAGTATGAATTCTATTGGATGTGTATTACAAGCTTGGGAGGATAGGATAAGCGTTAAGTATTTAAGGAGACCAAAAAGGTATTTTAAGGCTAAACCCTTTCTTTCTAAAGGCGTGACTCGTTTCTTATGAATCCATACATGCTTTCCATAACGTCTTTATTTTCCAAAAGCTAGAAATTCATGATTTTCAAGTCCTTGTGATGTTTAAGTTAGATGTTTTCTATGAAGATAATGATGATGTTGAAGATCCCATTTCTAAAAATTCCAGAGTTTATGGCTTTGATGCTATTATGAGATTATTGAGCTTATTCCATAACTTCCTTGATTTTATTCATTGTTGTTGATCTCACCTTATGTTACTTGTTCCTTCAAGATAAGATATAGCAATAATGATTGTTCCATAATATAAATCGGAGGTTACCAACCTTACGTCACTTCGATAAAGTAGTAGCTTTTAATTGGGCTCTCATTCATGCTTTATATATATGTATGTATTTTAATAACACCGTGCCTACATGGCCGGGCAGACACTACCACGGTGGGAAGCTTATGGATAATGATAATAACACCGTGCCTATATGGCCGAGCAGACACAACTAGTGGGCGGCGTACGATGATTAACCCTTATGTGGGAGGCCCGGACGCAGGCTAATGATGGTATATGGATCGGGCCCAGCACTATTATGTATTATATGTATGAAAAATGTTTTCTTTAAAAAGGCTAAGCATGCATGCTATCCGCCTTATGAGATAGTCAAATGTACAAGTTATCTTTATCTCATGTTATGTTCCATGTTTCTTGTTATGTTGTTATTCATACCTTACATACTTAGTACACTATTTGTACTGACATCCTTTTGCTAACGTGAAGTGACGTCGTACCATACCGGAGTAGGCGAGAACGAAGATCAAACCCGTAGGGGCTTTATCAGCGGAATCTCAGGGCATACTTCGGAGTTGCAGTCTATTTTGTATATGTCCTTATAGTCACTTGTATTTTTGTAGGGG
>NW_026722732.1:0-6272 GCF_029784015.1 Lycium ferocissimum | reverse complement strand
TGGGGGTTGTTATCGAGATTTCCCCCCCGACGAATTGTTATGATTTCCCCGAGCCCCCGGGAACCCCAAACGCCAAGGGAAAGTTCCGGGGGAAGCCCCCCAGGTGGGCGGGCCGTCGTCCCCTCTCCGGAAAGGGCCCCCGACGCCCGCCCGCCCACCCCCCGGACGGGGGCCCCGGACGGACAAATGGGGCGGCTCCCCCCTTACCTCCCGGGGTTCGAGTCCCCGCGCCCCCGGCCCCCCCCCGGGGGACCGGATAAAGGGGCATGCGCGAGGCGGAAAAAATCACCCGTTGGTGCGGGGGGGTTCACGAGGGGGAGGGGAGACCAGACGCGCGAAGCGAGGGCCGGTTTTTCCCCGCGGGCTAAAAAATTTTTTGGTCCCGGCCGAGGACCCCAGTTCGTCCGAAGAGCGCGACCCCCGGATTAGTGTTTGAACAGTCGGTGGGGCCCACCGGCACGAGGTGCCAAGGGGTAGAGCGTGGATGGCCCAAAAGGCGGGGCCCCCCCCGGGTGGGCCAGGCCCGGGTTTCCCCGGCCTTTTCGCCCCCGGGGGGCGAGGGGCCGGGGGAGACGACCGCGGGGGGGGGGGGCGTCCGGGAGCGGTTAGTGTTCGAGGGGCCGGCCGAACGCCCACTTAGTGGCGTGGGGAACGGGATGAGGATATGGGGGGACCCCCAGTTGGGAAATTTTTGGGATGGGGGCCCCCCCCGGATGGATTTTGCCGATACAGCCCCGTCGGGGGGACGGGGGGCGGCAAGGGGATGACGGGGCCGCCCAAAGGGCAGATCACCCGGGTATTTTGGGGATTTTGGGGCGGGCACCTCGCACGGAGGAATTTCCTCCCCGCGCACGGGCACACCCCCTTTTGGGTGGAGATCGAGGGGGTGGGTTATTCGGGAGCGGATGAGTCAGGGCTTAGTTTGGGGCGGAGGCCGACCCGACGGGCCTTTTTATCCCCGGTCCTTGGTGGGGGGGGCACCATCTAGGGGAAGCCGTGGCGGGGGGCTTTTTTCACTTGGGCCGTAAAGGCCTTTGGGGGGAATCCCCGCAGGGGTGGTTCGGGGGAAAATTTTTACCCCCGGCGGGTTTTGGTGATATCCCGTTTTTTCGCCCATTCGAAAATTTTGAAAGATTGTGACTTGTATGACATAAGTCAATATTTTGATCCTAGTTACTATGCCATGTTGTTTATGAAAAATTTTGGGGGGAAATATAAAGGGGGAAGGGAAGGGAATTTCGGAAAATTATTTTTGGAAATTACAAAAAAAGATTTATTAGGAGGGGCTCAAAAAAAAAAAGGGAAAAATTGAGGCCCAAACCATAGGGGGTCCGGCCATTTTTTCCCCCAAACCCATAATAAGTTTAGTGATCAACATGTGATAATTTAAATTTAAAGGGGAGTATTATATATATTGCTAGCCATGGAACATTCAAAAAAAGAAAAAAAAAAAAATTGGGAAGAACACCTCCAAGAGGCTTTTGGCCGAACCCCCTTGGGAAAAAAAAAGTTTCTTAGCCTTCTATTTTTTATTAAAAATCTTATTCTTGTTGAATTCTTGTCAAGTTTGGGACACTCCCCCACGTGATATAATTGGTTTAGCGAAAAAAAGGACCCCTTGGGAAAAGGGAAATTGAAAAAAAAGGTAAAAATTTCCCATTTTTGTGTTAGGAATAAGTTTGAGTTATAATGATTGGAAAGAGAGAATTATAAGATGGTGTGTGTGTGCATGGCGTGGTGGTGTGAATAACATTTTTTGGGTGAGCCATTTTGGGGGGAGGAAGAATGAATTCAAGTTCAATTAGTTTGTTATTGTGTCTTTGTGACCTTAGTAAGCAAATAAAGGTTTAATGACTTGAATTGGCTTTGGGAAATTTGTTTGTAGTAATTATGAGAAATTATGTGAATTTATATGATTTTTATATAAGTATGGAATTAAAGTCCTAAATGTGAATTAGGTTGTTTTTTAGAGTTTGGAAGGAAAACAATGTGTTTTTGGGCGTTGTTGCATTTTAGGTTTTTGGATAGAATAGGGAAAATTTTGGGGAATGCTTAAATTTTGGGAATATTGTTTGGAACGTTATTGGAATGTATTCGAATGATATTGAATTGTTTTTAATAGGAAAAGGATATTATTTTGGAAATTGAAGTTTGGATGGAAATTATTGAACTATGTAAAAGGGGAGACTATTTGTGCCATAATGAAATTTGTGATGTTTTTTGATGGGGGTTTGGTTGTTGATATTTTTAGCCGAGATGATTTCGGGGATGTTATATATATAGGGGAGGTGCGGGAAAATTTCGGTGGCAAACATGCCCTTTAAAAGTTGAATTCTTAGAATCTATAACTCACTTGGTAAAAATTTTGGTAGATTGGCAAACGGGAATTGAGTTTAAGCGAGCGAAAGGGCAGCGAAAGGGTTTGGGCCTACATTTCCTTCTTTTGGCATGCCCTGGTCATACTAGGTTAAAATGGGAACCTCGGGAAAAATTTTCGCTTCGGAAGCCCGAGTTTAATTTTGCTCCCTATTCTTGGGCCGGGGTTGAACTATAATCCTTATATTTGATCGAATTTTTTAAACCTTTGAAACCGTTGCAAACGTATCCGGATCGCCCCAAAACATGGATGGATTTAGGGAGCCAATGTTTGAAATTTTTGGCCCCCCCCCGCCGACTCGCCCCAGGGGGCCCGCAGCCCCGAAATTTCCTTATTTGGTTTGTTTTTTTCTTTTTTCGATTTTGGAAGGGGAAACGTTTGCCTATGACTTAAGGTCCGTTTGAAATATCCTATAATGTTATTTGAACGTTCCCTATGAATGACCCAAATTTTTCCCGAAATGATCTACGATGTTTTTTTTCGAAAAATGGATAACAAATGTGAATTTTCGTATACTAATTCCGTTTAAAACTCGAACTTTTTTGACCCTTTTTGATATAATGTATATGTATATGAATATAAAATTTAATGTCAGTCCTGAAATTTTTTTTTTTGATAGCATATGGTTTCCATTCCCCCGCTCGTCCCAAGATTTGATTTCGTTCCCCGGTCCCGGGCCCGGTTTTAATCGGCGCCTTATGATAAATTTGGCCGTATGTTGTGTTTTTTTTTCCGAGCCCTCGCCTAGGCCCGGGTTCCGGGATATGGAG
The DNA here is from genome assembly GCF_029784015.1 of Lycium ferocissimum. Taxonomy (NCBI): domain Eukaryota; kingdom Viridiplantae; phylum Streptophyta; class Magnoliopsida; order Solanales; family Solanaceae; genus Lycium; species Lycium ferocissimum. Next base: position 3,125 of record NW_026722732.1, on the reverse strand, counting down.
TTATTTTGTTTTAGGGCCCCGATGATAGTTTTTGTTCCGGACGTGATATGTCGCGATAGATATTTTAAATATGGGGGGGTTTGTCCCGGAGATTTGAAATTTGGGGTATTTTGTGTTGGGCACCCCCCGGGGGTGGTAGCGCTTCCCCCCGTTATGCACGATTTCGATTTGTACTATTTGCTAGTTTTTTGCACGGGGTTTTATACTTGATTTTGGGATTTTCTCTTTGTACTCATATTTACCTTTCCCGGGTTTTTATTTCTTTCCCGCTTTTTAAAACTCGGATTTCCCCCCGTACCCCCCCTTTTGGGGGACGTTTTTCCCCGGAGTCCCATATACGTCCGGGTGATCCCCCAAAAAAAAGGCCCAAAACTTTTTTTATCTTGGGGGGCCCGGGCCCCGTCCGGAGCCCTCTTTTGGTATATATGTTTTTTTCTATGTATATGCTTGTATATTTGGACGATTTGGGTACGGCGGGGCCCCCCCCGTCATATGTTGTTCCCAGGGGCCGAGAGGCCCCTAGTCATAGTGGGTCGAGGGTCCTGGGTGTTTGTTTTTGGATTTGGGGACCAATGCGGTCCCCTTTGGGCCCGGGGGGCCGGGAAAATGGCCCATAAAAATTCCCCATAGTGTATATATATGTTTGGCCCAGAAAATTCCCCCGCTTTTTCGGCTTTTTATATGGATTTTATATTGCGACCGCTTTAAATTGGTATTTATTTTTACTTTTTAAAAGAGACTATGAATTCGAGTTAGGGTAAATTAAGATGATTTGATAGAAAATCCCTTTTGGGGTCCAAAAAGGGGGCCGGCCCCGGGTTGGGGCCGGGGCGGACAAAAGTGATATCGGAAAGGGGTTTTTCCCCGGGGAATTGAGCTTTTTCTTGTGAGGGCTGTTTTTCGGGGTGGGGCACCCCTCATAAAGGGGGGTTTCAGAATTTAATGTTACTTTTCCTTAACTTAGATCGGGAAGTGTGCTTTGGGTGACTTTTTTCGACCGAATGTTTATTTTTTGGTGATGCCCTCCCAAAAACAAAAGGCCCCCCGGGGGGCAAAGGGCCCCCCCCCCCCCCCCCCCCCCCCGGGACCCCGGGGCCCCTGCCCCGGGCCACGCCCCGGGTTTCCTTTTGGCCCAAGGGTTTACCCTCCCCCCCAGGGGCCGGAGGGGGGCCCCCGGCCCCCTTGGCGCCGCGGCCCCCCTCTCCCCGGGCCCGGGGGGGGAGGGGAGGGCCGGGGGGGGCTGCCAGTTACGACGGACCGGGGGGGGTTTTGGGGCGCGGGCCCGGGGGGAGATGAGACGGGCGACGGGGTGGAGGGTCCGCGGGTTTTCCCAGGGTCCCCCGAGTTTTTGGGGGCCCCGGTCCAGGAGGACCCCCCGGTGACCTTTCCCCAAAAATGCGGCCCTTCGTTGAGATTGGCCGGGGAAAAACGGCCCCGGCCCAGGCCAGCCCGGGGTTTTAATTGGCCCGGGTGTTTTTTAAGGGAGAGTCCCGGGAGCTATCCGGGGGTGGGGGGCTCCCCCCGCGTGGGGCCGAAAGGAAAGGCTTTTTTCCCTCGCTTTTTTTTCCCCCCGGGGTTGGGAAAGCCAGGGTTGGCCCCAACCCCGGAAAGGCAAAAGGGGTGGGTGTTTGAGAAATTTTTAGTTCGATTCTTCCCCCGATATGCACTTGCGTGGCGGGAAACCCGATCGGACACCAATGGATAGGGGTTTTGGGCCGTATGGAAGTTTCCTGGCAGGCCGTCGCCCGGACGATTGGGACATCGTTGGGAAGGCCACGCCCGGGGGGGGAACCCCCCCGGGAAACCGACGGTCCTTCGGGGTCGTGAGGGAGGCCGCCCAAGAGGGCTTTTCGGGGCATTCGGGGGATTTTAGGCGGACGGCCCCGGCCCGGCCCGGGCGAGCGAAATCCTCCTCCGGGGCGGGCCGGGGCACGGGCCCCTTTGGGGGCGATTTGAGGGGGGGACCCTCCCGGGCCGGGGGGAGGGTTCCCCGTGCGGGGTTCGCGGGGCCCCCAGGTTTTCCATCCCCCACCCCCGTGCCCCCTTGTTCCCCTTGGTTGGGGGAAACACATCCGGGGGGGGCTCCGAGCCACCGGAGCCTATTTTTTTTGTGGCCGCCCGGGGCCTAATGCGGATTGTCCCGGGGGCGGGGGTTCGGTGGACGGCGGAAACCCGGGGGGGGTTTTCCTCTCCCTTTTGCTACCGTCCCCCCCGGGGTGAGGTGCGCGCCACGGCCGGGGCGCGGTGGGGGCCGTGGGGGGGCCGTTCTAGGGTCCCCGGGCCCCCAAAATATGGGTTGGGACCCCCCGGGGACCGGGAGGCCCCCAAAATTTCCTGGGCTTCTTTTTTTTTCTCGTCTGTGTAGCTTTAATTGATCCCCCGGTTCTACCTTATCAAAATCTCCCCGCCGTCGCCAATAAAATTGGAATAATTTCCAACTATTGTCACGGCCCGGAGGGGGTGACGGTACCCCATCTTGTCCGGGGCCCCCTTCCTATCCAAAGGCACCCTACCCCCGGGAAGTCGTATAAACGGCGTTTTTTTTTGAACCCAACATTAACATTAGCCCGGATTATGAACATAACTTTAAAAGCTTTTATCGCTTTATACAAAAAGGATTAAGATGCCAAAATACCACTTTTCCGTACATCCGGGCGACTATTCCCTTCCCCGGGCCTCAGACATAGTACACTTATACATGGAAAAGCCCAAAAACCGTCGTGCTCAAAAAATATAAAACAAAAAAGAAACGGAAAAGAGGCTCCGGGGAAAAAGGCGGGGGGCCAAGTACGGGGTGGCCCCGGGGGTCAACCGCCCTCCGGCCCGACCGCGCGGCATGAAAAACGGCCCTCCAAAGGGACGCGACGAACGAAATTGATGTAAGGCATTTTTTAGTAATATGTGAAAAACATGAATCATGTATAATAACATAAAGGAATTACCCCCATATCCCGGGATAGAAAACGCCGTACATATAAGTGCCCCGGGGGTTTTGGGGCTTTCTTAGCTTTTCCTTACCCCCGTATATATACATACTACATAAAAAATTTAAAAAATATCATATTCCACGTGGCCCAAAATCCATTTTTAATTTAAAATCCCGCGTCCGGGAGTTTGTTTGTAAT
>NW_026722731.1:0-11463 GCF_029784015.1 Lycium ferocissimum | reverse complement strand
GGGGGATTACGTGCCCCGATTATTTGTACATTATTCTTTTGTTCTTCTGCTTTAGGGAAAGGGTCATGTTTTATGAAATGGATGTGTAAGCAAATTAGATAATAGTAGTATGATATGTGGTGCTCGGTGGTCATCTCGGGTACCGTCACGCCCTGGCGGGTCGTGACACTTCAAGGAGAATCTTATGGCATGAATTTCCTCCTTCTTTATGAATTCCCATCTTAAAGAAAACTAGAGTCCTTGTTCATGAATAGTCATATGAGAGAAGAGATACACGATGAATACGATAATGATGACCATAAGCTTAAGTCTAAAGAAGCTATAGCCCACGATATAATGATTCTACGAAGCTAATGACCTTCATACGATTCCTTGCTATTATTCATTGTTGCTAGACCCATCTTATGATGTTAGTCTCTTTCCTTTCAAGGCATGATTTTCCTCCTCCATGAATCTCCTAAATTCTGGAGAACTAAGAGCCTACGTTCATGAATAGCCATACGAAAGAAAGCCAAGAGGTATTATGAGCAATATAGTAATGAAGATGAGTCTATGACTATAAGGAGCCACACATGTAAAAGATAAAGAAGAGATAAAAGGCACAAGTACGATGCTTGACGATGATGAGTTAAAACTAAAGAGTCCTAAAGTGAGAAATGACGCCCACGAAGTCAATGATTCTAAGTATGGTTCCACTGGTGCTTCTTCTTAAGTACCCTCACCTTAAAATGTTAGTCCCTCAGGTGAGATACGATGATTGATTACTCCATAATGTAGTCGGGGTTCCACGACCTTATGTCACCCCGACATAGCTATAGTCGCCTCCAAGTCCTAACGTATGTTTTGCTGATGTATGTATATGTGATAATGCTCAATTATGATAAAGCCATGATATGCTATAAGATAGTTAATAATCATAAGTCTATGATATGTATGATGATATTTATCTTATAATATACCTATGAAATATGTGTTGATGAGTGTATTATGATGTGATTCCACCGCCTAATTGGCGGACACGCAATCAGCACTGTGGGCGTGCGACTACACCGTGCCTAGAAGGCGGACATGACCACCACTAGGGGCTGCATAGAGGTTCTTTGCTATGATTCCACCGGGCCTAGGAGGCGGACACGACCACCACCGGTGGGGTCGCGTGCGTACTACGTGCCTAGAGGGCCGGACATGACCACCACTGGTGGGCTGCATTTGATGGTTATTCGGACGTGAGTTAATGATAATAATGAGTGTATGGGATGATGATGTATGTATGATATGATGATGTATTTAGGATACGATGATGTACGTATGACGTGACGATGTATGTATGATAAGATGATGTACACGCTATGGTAACTCATATGAAATGCTACGTATAATACATGTATAAAATGTATCCACTCGAAGGTTATGTCCCCATCCTACGTTTTATGACTTCTTTATTATATTCATTTTATTCATGCCTTACATATTCAGTACAATGTTCGTCGACGTCCTTTTCTTTGGACGGTGTTCATGCCACGAGTAGATGGGAGACGGTGCGATCGCAGGAGCTATCAGGCGATTCGAGCCTCCCTTATCCGGAGAGGTGCTATTTTGAGACGTATTTTGTGTACATATATTTTGGGCACGACGGGGTCCTGTCCGTCCATATGTCTGTACTCAGTAGAGGCTCGTAGATACGCGGCTGTGGGTAGTATGGTCTTACGATTACGTATGTACGTCATGTATGTATATATACATTATTTTGATAGCGAAGGGCTTATTTATAAAAGTAAATATGTTTCAAATGTTAAAAAGTTTTCCATGATTATGAGCATAAGGTCAGAACGGCAGCGACGAGCGTCGTAACGAGCGGTTCTATGGTTAGCCCCATACCCGCCATGGCCCGTAGCCGGGCCGCGACAATTCTTATTACGGATCTTAAACCTAGGCCGAAATAGGCTATGACTCTACACTCCCGCATCAATACGCACCCAAAAACCCGTATGGGATGCATCAAAATAGACTCAGTAACCTACCCTCCACGGATACCGAGAATCAGTCAAGTCAAAAGCTCCGAGCCTGAGTGTCACCTCACAATCACCGACTAATCGGGTGCGGAACATCTTTCTGAGTCAATCTGGTCAAAGACGAAGCAATAGATGCAAAACCGTTCACAAATCGACGATACTAGCTGGCCAAACCCACAAAACTACGAATTTGGTCACAGTAGTGGGCCTTGCCCAATCCCTCACAGCCTCAATTTTCTGAGGATCAACCATAACCCCTTCCTTAGACACAATGCGGCCTAAGAATGCCACAGACTCCAATCAAAACTTACATTTTAAAAACTTAGCAAACAAGCTATTCTTCTTCAACAACCCAAGTACAGTGCGAAGATGGTTCTCGTGCTCTTCTCTACTCTTGGAATACACCAAGATATCATCAATAAACACAATCACAAAGGAATCAAGAAATGTCCTAAAGATGTCATTCATTAAAGTCATGAATGCAGCCGGGGCATTGATATCCCAAATGACATCACCAAAAACTCATAATGTCCATATCGCGTCCGAAAGGCTGTCTTCGGAATATCCTCAGCTGGTGGTAGCCTAAACGCAAGTCAATCTTTGAGAACACTGAAGCACCCTGAAGCTGGTCAAATAGATCATCAATACGAGACATAGGACACTTGTTCCAAATAGTAACCTTGTTTAGCTGGCGATAGTCAATACACATCCTTATAGATCCATCTTTTTTCTTCACAAACAATGCAGGAGCACCCCAAGGGGAGACACTCGATCTAATAAACCCTTTGATCAATAAATCCTGAAACTACTCCTTAAGCTCTCTCAACTCGGTAGGGACCATCCGATATGGCAGAATAGAAATAGGGCGAGTGCCCTGCTCCAAGTCAATACAGAAGTCAATGTCGCGATCCGGTGGCATACCGGCAAATTAGTCGGGAATACCTCTGCGAACTCGCTCATGATGAGAATAGACTCAAGGGGTGGAGATGCAACAGTAGTATCACGCACATGAGCCAGATAAGCAAAATGCCCCTTGTGGACTAGTTTCTTCGCCTGAAGAAAGGAAATAATCTTCTTCGGAGCAGGGCTTGGAGTACCCTCCACTCAAGTCTTGGAATACCGCATGGCTAAAGTGACTGTCTTGGCATGACAGTCCAAGATCGCATGATAAGGAGAAAGACAGGTCATACCCAAAATAATATCAAAATCCACCATATCAAGAATCATCAAATCTACCCAAGTGTCATAACCCATAAAAGTAACTAAACACGACTGATATCTCAATCAACCACAATAAAATCTCTGACAAGAGTAGATACATGAACAGTACAACTATGCTATTACAAAGCAAATCCTAATCAATGACATGATATGCAGACACATACAAATAAGTGGATCCAGGATCAAATAACACAGATGTTGCTCTATGTCGGATAGAAACGGTACCTAAAATAACAACATCTGAGGCCTCTGCCTCGGGTCTACCTAGGAACGAATAACACTGGGCCTCACTATATCCAAACTGAGATTCACCTCTCGAACTCTGGGACCCACCTCTACCAACCTGGGATCTACCCCTAGAAACCTGAGAATCGCCACGGCTTGAGTGAGCACCGCCCTTATGAGAAGCACCTTCTCGACTACCCGACGATGCTAGAGTCCTCTCGGACGGATGACCCTGCCTAGATCGAAAACACCCCCTAGCGAAATGACCGAACTCTCCACATATAAAATAACTCTTAGAGGGCGGAGATTGATAGACTGAAGCTAAGGACCCGACTGGAACAACCCTGTCTCCCCAGGTCGAGAAAACGAGCTCTCGAAGCTACTCAGGTGGCCCATTGGAGAAAGCCTGCAAAGCTGAATGTACAGGGCAGCTGGAATAGGGCTGATACGGCCTAGAAGACTGACCGGTGCCTCTCGACCTAGAACCACCAAAACTCCCAAACTATCGCGGCTTCTTCTCACTAACCCCTCAAAATGAGCGGGCCTTAGCGGCCTCGACTAAAGAAGCATGCTCAACGATGGACTGGAAGGAAGCCCCCATAGCCTCAAGCTGAAGTCAAGGAATCTGAAGAGAACTAATGAGCCCACCAACAAAGCGTCGAATCTTCTCAGGCTCAGTAGGATTCAAAGGAGCTGAATAACGAGCCAAGTGCAAGTAGCGAGTAACATAGGCCTCCACAGACAATCCCCTCTGCTGTAGATGTAGAAACTCATCCCTACGCACCTCTCTCAAAGCTCGGGGCACATACTTCTCAAGGAAGGCCCGATGAAACTGTGTCTAAGTCAGTGGAGGAGAACCCTCAGGTTTATAAGCAATAAAATACCTCCACCAAGTCTTCATGTCTCAGCAAAACTGGTAGAACACATAGTAAACTCTATGGGACTTAAAAATCCCTATCCTATGTAATAACTCATGCATGTCCAAGATGAACTCATACGGATCCTCTCCAGAAGTACCTAAAAATCTCGGCGGCAGCAACTTCCTAAACCTCTCAGCTAACTCCTGATCAGTCAAAGTCATAACAGGGCTCGCCATGAGCCTAAGATCATCTCCCGAGGCTGGTACTACATCTACCCATAGAGCCATAGCCACAGCAGGGTGTGCTGTACGAGTCGGTCTCTACTCATGGGTTTGCGCCCCAACCTTAGTCTGCGATCCTTGGCCCAGAGAAGTAACACCAGCGGCAGCCTGCTGGGCATCCAGATAGAGTAGAATACGAGCCATAGTATCCTACATCATCTACTCTGAAGTAGCCTTAGGGTGTGCCCATGCTAGAGCCACATTGTCCTTTGCAGCCTGGTCTTATTAAATTGTCGTATAATGAATTAGTTGGTTGAGAAATCGAATAAACATCGTGTGGGATGTTTTATGGAGTATTTTAGTGTTGATGATGATTTTGTTGATATTAGTGTTGTTATTATTGTTGTTTTGTTGGTATTGTGATTTCAAGCTAGGGATATAAACAGAGGAGATGCTGCTCAAATTTCGCCAGATTCTAAAAGGGTTTAATTTGAAGGCTTAAGATAAGCATACGACGATATTCCTAACAATAGTATGAATTCTCTCGAATGTAGATTTACGAGCTTGGGACGATAAACAATGTTACACCTCAAAAAAAAAAATTGCATCGTTTGTGTTGTAAGTAAACTAACCTAAGCTCGGAGAGGTCATGAAACCCTTATAAGGTTAATAAATACTCTTAACAAGTGTTAAGAAAGTATCTAAAGGTTCCGGGATCAAAAAAAAATTGAAGAAAATAAGTTAGTCGAAAATTTGGAAAAAAGTTGGCAGAATTTTGGGTCAACTTTGGAGAGGTATATCTCAGGAGTTTTAAGGTATTTCAAAAGCCTAAAATGAAGTTCGTTGAGTCTAGTTTCTAATGCAATAAACCGCTCGTTGATACGACATCGGAGTAGAGATTTATAGATATTACAAGACAAGCACGCCAAAATGAAGACTTCGGTCCAAACTAACTTTAAAGCTCTAGAAAAGGGGTTTACCCTTTTTTTTTTCATCCAACACCTCTAAAACATTCCCCAACCCTCTAGAATATTTTCCCAACTTCCACCCTCGAAATTTCAGCCCAAATCTTCCATCAAGGAAAGAACTACAAGAGTATCATCTTCCGTCAAGGAAGTTAGAAATTCTACAAGTATGCAGTAGCAATAACCCATTTGGTTGTCTAGCTTAAATTGATGTTGATAAAGTTGTTTGAGGTTAAACACCGCAAGACTACATCGTAATACGTTAAGTTAAGCCACTGTTTTGTAGGAGCTGTTTTGAATGTTTAAATATGACTTCTAATGGTTGTAAATTGTGGATTATAACCTGAATATATTATCACACTTTTACAAGGTAGAAAGTATAACACCCCTATTATATTTAAAGATATATATATATATATGATATTAATGTTGATAAAGTTGTTTGAGGCTAAACACCGCAAGACTACATCGGAATAAGTTAAGTTAAGCCACTATTTTGTAGGGGCTGTTTTGAATGTTTAAATATGACTTCTAATGGTTGCAAATTGTGGATTATAACCTGAATATATTATCACTATGATTATTGGGATTATTCATGTGTTAGTGGAAAAAATGGAGAAGAAAATATATGAAATCTACGAGTAGAAAGTAAAGGATGAGGCGTAGGAGTATGGATTGTTTTGGAATACATTTAAAGATATTTTGAGCTAAATATGATATATATATATATATATATATATATATATATATATATATATATATATATATATATATATATATATATTGTTAAAGGAAATTACAAAAGGAGAGTTAGGTTTGAATGACGTTTGTTATTCGTTAAAAGAGCTTGCCGCTCGATATAATTCTTAAAGTAGTCGAAGAGGGTTATATTGGATTATATTGTAGTTTTTGCCATTGTTGATTATTGTTGTTGTTGTTGGGTTGTTTGATGACCCTTAGTAATCTTTGGGATGTAGTATAAACAGGTGAGATCTTCCTTATAATAATTTCGATTCTAAAGAGGTTTTAATTTGAAGGCTTAAGATAAGCATATAACGATAAGTCTAACGTAGTATGATTTCTTCTTGAATGTAGAATTACATCTCGATAATGAGCGTTAAGTAGTAGGGGATCAATCGGGTATGTTAAGGCTAGTCCCTTTCTTTCAAAAGGCATGATTCCTATGTTATGATTTCCATATATGTTTCCATAACCTTCTTACTATCCAAAAGTTAGAAGTTCATGATTCTTAAAAGCTTCTTATGATACTAAAGATGAGATGTTTTCTATGATGAACATGATGATGATGATTTTAATTCTAGAAATTTCAAAGCTTATGATTTTAATGCTATTATGAGATTATTGAGCTTATTTCATATTTCATGATTATGAGATTATTGATTTTATTCATTCATTGTTGATGATCTCACCTTATAATAATTGTTCCTTGAGTGCGAGATATAGTGATGATGATTATTCCATAATTTGGTTACCGAGTCAGAGAGTCGTAGCCTTTTTGGTATGCTATCTTGATATGTAGATATGTAGGTATGACAAGGCCTTGTCCTATCTTTCATACAGTTTATATTCCATAGAGGTGTGTAGACGATTGTATATAGTTGGAACGTCGTGTAGTTCTGTCATCTATTATTTTGTGTGCAGCACATGTAGCGGCCAAGTCGGCCCGCGTTGTTATCCTTAGCACATACGCTTATATATCTATATGCATGGCTTATGAGTTTCGATGTAGAGTTTGTTGTATTAATTTTACAGAATTTGGCATAGCTCAGATAGTGGTCGGGCACTCGCCACGGCTCATCGGCTTGGGTCGTGACAAAATGTTAAGTAGTTAAGGAGAACCAAAAGGTATGTTAAGGCTGCCCCATTTTTTTCTAAAAGCATGATTCTTTCCTTATGAACCCATACATGACTTCCATAATATCCTATTTCCCAAAAAGCTAGAAGTTCATGATTCTCAAAGTTCTTATGATGCCAAAGAAAGATGTTTTCTATGATGATAATGATGATCCCATTCTAGAGATTCCAAAGTTTATGGATTTGATGCTATTATGAGATTATTGAGCTTATTTCATGATTTCCTGATTTTATTCATTGTTGTTGATCTCACCTTATGTTACTTGTTTCTTCGAGGTGAGATATAGTGATGACAATGATTCCATAATGACACATCGGAGGTTACCGACCTTACGTCACTCTAATAAAGTAGTAGCTCTTATTTAGGCTCTCATGCATGCTATTTATATTATATATGTATATAGCTATTTTATGATACCGAGTCCTATTATGGTAGGATACCGATATTACCGAGTCCTATTAAGGCCATACGTACCGAAGTCGGCTCGCGTATTACCTTAGCACATACGCTTGTTATGGCATGGCTCGGGGACCGATATTGTATAATATGTATGTGGATATATGAAATGTTTCTTCTAGAAAAAGGTTAAGTAAGTATGATGAATGTCTTAATAGGTATTATAAGGTATAAACGGTTCTTTTATCTTATGCTATTCTTCATGATTTTATCATGTTACTATTCATGCCCTACATACTCAGTACATTGTTCGTACTGACGTCCTTTCTTGTGGACATTGTGTTCATGGCCGCAGGGAAGCAGGGAGACGGATCTGATCCTTAGGAGTTTCATCAGCGGAGTCTCAGAAGCGCTCCATTTGCTTCGGAGCCGCAGTCTATTGGTATTACTCTTTTGTGTATATACTTGGGCATGGCGGAGTCTTGCCCCGTCTTTATGGATTCCTGTATTCTATATAGAGGCTCGTAGACAGATGTATGTAGCTAGATGTCCAATAATCTTATTAATTCATATTATTGCATAATATTTTGGCAGCCTTGTCGGCTTAGGATGATGAGCATAATTGTTGATGATTATATAGAAATGTGTCGTTATCTTGTGACCTATGCCCTTACAGATCATGATACCCATGAGCTATCTTTGTGGTCCATCTAGAGATGATTATAAGATGTATGTTCGGAGGTGCTCGGCAGGTTAGTTCAGGGTGCCCGTCATGGCTCTTTTTTTTGGGTCGTGACATACGTAAATTTGGTAACAAATACTCTACTATATAATTGTTATAACATTGTCCTTGTTTTACGATACAACTTACGGACCGTAACTTGTATCGTAAAATAGTTTCTTAGTACCCAAACTTACTGTCCCCAATTTTACGGCAAAACTCCACTGTAGAATTTCCTAGTTACACCATTAGATCTCTATTACCAATTTACAGTCACTTTGACGGACCGTATATCTTTTACGATCCGTACAAAAAAAATTATTTTATCTGTAGTTGTACATTATTATCCTTGTTTACGCCTTCATTATTATAGATCCTAATATGTAGTCCACAGGTATAGCTCCGAAGAGCATTGTCAGAAAGAGTCATGCCCAACCCACAGGATATGGCCGGGGATGAGGTCCGACTTAAATAAAAACCAGGCTGCGTAATTAGGACCACTTGAGTGAAGAAGACCAGCCTCTGTCGCGGACTCACGAGGGGACGCGTGGCGCGCAACCAAACTCAAAAAACCCCCGTCCGATGAGGGGTCCTCAGGCTGCAGAACACCGGCCCGAGCAGTGATGGAGAGAACTCATCAAGCTCCCCGACCGCACTCGGGAGGAGGCAAGTAACATGCCGGATGAGTCTGATGCTAAGGAAGCGGCACGCCAAAATGAGAACAGAATGAAGGAAAGGTCTGAACATGCTATTCGGTTCTCGGTCCAAGGTTCGAAAGAAATATACGATAAAGGGCTGAAGCCTAAGAAAAGAGGACATGGTTTCCGCCTGAGCATCTCTAAGTAAAGGTGGATTAGTTTCGAGGGGTTGGAACATTTTCTCAACATACAGGCTGTCACTGATCACCATGGATGGGGTTTCCTTAGCCAACCACCCGGCATGTGTATACCCTCTATTGTGAGAGAGTTTTATGACAACTATGTCGCGGAGATAAACAACTGGTACAGGCCAGCCCAACAAGCAAAGATAGTCTTACGACTCCAGAAGGAAATTATTAGGGGATTGAGGATTGATTTCTCCAGCAAAGCCATCAACCGATTTTACTTCGGGGACTACTATGAGCCGCCAGCAAACACTGATGAATTAGACTACAGAATGGTGGGGAACAATGTCACGACCCAGCCCCGTGAACTGCGACTGGCGCTCTAATTGAACCCCCAAACGGGCTTTCATATCAAATCATCACATTTTTGCTTAGCTCCGATATTACACTCACAATTTCAAGCAGGAGTGGAAACAATGCTATCTTAAGCGGTCACACGTACAAAAATGTCATAACAAAGTCAGATGGGCGGTGGAATGTACATCGCCAAACATATATACACATATATAGACATATGGGCCGTTATGGCCACCGCAACAAACGGGACCGCAACATGGTGCAAATCACATACAAAACAAACACACATAGGACCCTCGACCCACATATATGACTACGGGCCTCTACGGACTCATAACAAAGACATATGACGGGACGGGCCCCGCCGTCTGATAGTCCAAATATACGAAGATATACATGGCAAAAGCATATATACCAACGGACGGGCTCCGGATCAAAGGAGCAATCCAAGATAGCGAGTGCGTAGCCTACCCGGAGGATCACACCGAACGTATATACGTACTGCGGGCACGAAACGCGACCCCATAGAGGGGTCGGTGTAAAGAAAAGTGCGAGTATATAAAGCATAGTCAAATCCAAACCGCAAGTGAAATCGAATCGAAGAGAAAATACCAAATCAAGTATAAAAACTCGTACTAAAACATATGTATATAATACAAATCAAAATCATGCATAACGCTCGGGAACGTGGCCACCGCCCGACGCTGGTGCCACAACACAGCATACTCCAGAAGGTTTCAAATCTCCGTACAACTCCGAACATAACACATCATCACACGCACATCATATCATAAGCCATATCACATCATAACTCCATATACGGTAACCGGCCCTATGGCGAGGTCTCGGAAACCGCAACACTGCATACTACCGAATTTATCATAAGGCGCACGATCACAAAGCCGGCCCGGGATCCGGCGAACGATATCATACTAACATGCACGAGCGGAGTAGTGAGAGACTAATGCAATTTACACGTAAAAACATTTGTAAATACGTAGCATGGACATATGATGACAATTTAGGCAAAGTATGTTTAAGTAATTGAGCCATATGGAATCTGTCTCACAAAAGTATTTCTACAGTCGGACTTGTGATTCAAATACTTATTAGAACGTATTCGAGTTACTAGAACATCATTCCTTGATAACCATAATCATACGCAAAAGTTTCTTTTTAACATCATATCAAATAAGCCAAATAGGACGATCAGAGGGGACCTCGGGGGCTAGTGGGCCCACCTCGGTCAAGTCGAGGTGGCCTACATAATTTTACGAACATTAGATTCTATGGAAGCATCCACGAGAGTTTCAGAGCAGTTCGAGTTCGTTTGGGAAATTTACGGAAGTTTGATCATTTTCCAACAAGACATAAGAAATGTAGTTCAATTATGCTGAATGAATAGTACTCAAAGTCAAACTCGGATTTCTCTAGACAGAATTGTCCCCGAGACTCAAATTTAAACCTAGTACACCTAAGACATGCCAAAAGAAGGAAGGGGTTAGCTTTACATACCTCACGCGCGTCTTACGCTCGCTTAAACGCAAATCCCGTTTCTCCCAGAATCTACAAATGGTCACATTTACCAATTGTGAGTTATAGATTTTAAGAATTCAACTTAAATTCATATTTGTCTACCGAAATTTCGGCAGCACCTCCCCTATACATATAACATCCCCGAGACTTAGCTCGGCCCAATAAGTCAACAACAACAGCCCAACAATACCATCAACATCAACAATTCATCACAACATACATGCTAAATAGCCTTAAATTTACGCAAAAT
>NW_026722730.1:0-6406 GCF_029784015.1 Lycium ferocissimum | reverse complement strand
ACCATTAAAATGGGATAAGGGTTTTTGCCTAGATCTAAAAGTATTATTTCCACCAACATCAATACCTAAATTAGGTGTTTCTTCCACAAATGTTTCCTCATTAAACCCACCCCTAACAAAACCACTACTACCGCACCACGTCTAAATCTCTTCGCCATTATTAAATAGAATTAATTTAAATCACACTAAATAAATCACAAGAAAATAAAATTGCAACAAATTAAATTAGAATTAAATTGCGAAAAATAAAGATAGAGTTGAACCAAGCGGTTCCAAATCGTCGACTAATTTCTAACATGTGTCGAAGGCGTGCTTAGAATTGCAAATCCACCAAAGCTACTGATTGTTGCAAAATCACCAACTCGGACCAACAATATTATAATTGCAAAATTAATAATTGAAACTATAATAAGACTTAATAATATTTAATCTATAGAATTTAAAGCCCGCTTAATTATGAAAGTAACTATAATGAGAAACTGAGAGAAAGAGAAGAGTGAAGAAAGACGATTAAAATGAAATCTTATATTTTTATAAAAATGGAATTCATTAAAGCCAAAAAAAAGTTTCGAGGGTCAAAACCAAACGTTGGTTCGTAATCGTTTGACAACTATTTATTTAGAAACGGACCGTTGGCCAATAATCTGGCTCAACCAAGCACCCCAACGGTTTTTAAAAAGAAAAAAAAAATCGATTCTGGCTTTAACGGCTTAACCGTCCGTTCGATTTTACCGCTTAACCAATTTTGCCCAAAAATGAAAAATTGATCGTATTTAAATCCAAGCTAACCGGAATCTCGTAATTCCGTTCAACTTGCCCGATTTTACTCGACCGATTACACGTCGAACGGTTAACCCGAAATCCGCCAGATAAGGCTTAGAGCAAAACCAACCATATACGTACGTTTGATTAGAATAGTAAGAAGCATGAGGTATACACTATACAGACACAAGGATAGATGAGCAAGAGAGGAGGATATCAATTAAGTCTGTCCCCATGTCACTAGTACTTGGAAGATAGCAATTCAAAGTCGTACCTTTGTAACATTATGGATGCTCCTGGTCATGTCAACTTCTCGGGTGAGATGACAGCTGCTTTGAGGCTTGCGGATGCAACAAAGAAAAAATGAGTAATTTATGGAGGTTATTTGAAAGATACAGTTCGCTCCGGTTAAAATTTTCACAAATTGTAATTTTCAACCTCCGTAAATTATTCATTTTTTTTGTAATGATGGTGCAGTTTTGATTGTTGATGCAGTCGAAGGAGTGATGGTAAGTTCCTTTTCATTTCTATGATTAGTTCACTTGCAGATGATTGCCTAGTGAGTCCGCGACTTCTGAAAGAAGACAAAAATAAAAAGTTTCGAACCAAACTAGTGCCCCAAAAAAAAAAAAAAAAAAAAATCCATTAATAAGATTCACTTTGCCTTTCACGCACGAAATTGCAAGCGCGCAACGGCGACCCATAAATCACCCGTCTTCCCCACCAGATCGCGACATCTCCCTCCCCCACCCGCCATTAACCCCCCATTTTTTCGCAGTCCCACCCCCTTTAAAACTATAATTTCGTGTTATTTTTCAATCCAAAACTCAATATTCTTGGTATATTGAAGTGTAGAACAAGTTTCTAAGGTCGATTTCATTGAATGTACGATAACACATTAAAAACTCAAAAAAGCTTCAATCTAGGTATTTCACTACAAATTTTCTATTACATTGTTAAATATATTATTACCCCAAGCATGGTCATTGTATAACCGTGGTGGATTACTCGTTTTGCTTTTTTTTTTTTTTTTGGTGCTTTACCGTGCACCGTTGGGACCGCCCATTTTTTCGTTTTTTTATTTGTTTTATCTATTGTTAATTAGTTAATTATTTATTGCTTGTTTATTTAGTATTTGTTAATTATTGATTAGCGAATTAAGTATTTATTAATTGTTAGACTAGCTATTTCAATTGTTAGATCGGCTAATTATTTATTTTGTTTTTGCTAAGCCAATTGTTTATTTGTTAATAATTTCTTAATTGTTTCATAGTTAATTAATTGTTTATTTGTTAAATATACGATAATAATTTATTAATTTTTGATTAGTTACTTAATTGTTTATTTATTAAATATATGATAATAACTTGTTAATTATTTGATTTGTTATTTATTTATTTATTTATTAATTATTTATACTAATTGTATCCTAACTAATTGTTAATTATTTAACTCATCTTTATATTTTAGGAATGAAAACCCTTAGTTTAGGATTCATAACCCGTAGCTTAGGATTGAAAACCCTTAATATAATTTTCTATAAAAGATTACGTAACTAATATTAATTGTTAATGATTTATTTAAAATACGTAAAACAGATGGGTCACCACAATCTTTAATAAAATCTTCGATAAAAGATTACATAACTAATACTAATACTAATACTACTTGTTAATGATTTATTTAAAACGCGTAAATACGGATCACCACCCTCTTGATCCGGCCCTTCGACCGAGACATTCTCGTATCTTCACTGTATATAGCCGGAACATACACGGACATCCGACCCGGCACCGAGTCTCAAAGTCCGTACTCCCAAGTTAGAATCAGCACGGGACCCCGTCGCTCGCCCCCATATCCTCGCCGTGTCCCGGATATACTACGTCGCGCATTCACCGGCGTCGGGGCCGGGTCGGCACGCACGCATAGGTCGCTAGTGACGCATTGACGAGAGGGCGACCGCAGACGCACACATTTCATCTCCTCCGCACCGCAGGCTACCATTACCCTTCGTGACGCGGGAGGCTTGCCGCCGCGGTGTCGACGGACGCCCATTGCATACGAGGAGCCTCCGTGGCCGCCTTACCGAGACGAGTTGACGAGGGCCACCCTGCTCGTCGCCCGGATGGTCATATTTCCCGCTGGAGTCGGTTTTTTTTGTCGGCCCCCACGCTCACTTCCGCGCCCCACGCAACGCACGTATCGGGGGAGGACACGCCCAAAACCGGGTGCCCATCGACGTGCGCCCTTATACCACCATCATATTCGGAAAACCCTATTCCCGAACACCCCCGGGGGTTTGCATAGAGCTTTGAGGATTTTCGGATATCGACGATCCCCGCCCGAGATGGGGGTGTTTGGTCGGGCGCCGCCGTGCCCGGGCCCAAAGTATCGAGGATTTCGCCGAGTTCTCGGGGACGAGGGGAGGGTCCCCGCATTTTGCTCGCTCCTTAAAAGTTATATATTTGGGTGTAATTATACACAAAATATTTTTTTTTTAAAACGACAATAATTTTTTTTTTTAATGACTATCGAAGGGGGACTAGGTGAGACCTTTTCCCCATCCCACCACCCTCCCGCCGACTTCCCACGTCCCGAGAACCGGGGAAGGGTCGCGAGGCGACGCCGACGCGCGGAGACGCACCCGCCCTTCTCCCCGGGGACCCCAGACCGAAACGGCTTTAGGGGTGTCCCGACCCGCTGGGGGCCGGAAGGACCCGAATTTAGGAACCCTTCCATCATTATACCCGTCCTTTTAAAAGTCGTACAAGGGCCTTTTTTTTTTTTTTTAACCGAACATTAACATTGCCCTTTATTATGAACAACCCCCTTAGTTTCATACCTTCAACAACAAAATTAAGACCCAAAATACCGCATTTTTCACCGTACATAACGACTCATTCCGTTACGACCCTCAGAAAAAAGGCATTTATACATAGAAAGACCCCAAAGCCGTGCTCAAAAATATATACACAAAAGAGCCACGAAACGAGGTCGGACAAGGGAGCTCGCGGGACGGGGGTTGGGGCTCCAGGATCAAACCTTCTGCGCCGACCCGGTAGAAACGGGCCCAAAAGGGGACGCGCAAATAAGTACCGAGGAAAGGATAATAGTAATCGCGAAACATAAATCGTATAATGACAAAAAAGAATTAAAAAGACAGTTCGGGGGATGAAACATAACCCGTACATAAAAGTGCCCCGGGCAGGGTTTTTTCTTTTTTTTACTCACATATATATATATACATATATACATAAAAATAGAATATATTATATTTGGGGGCGTTTCCATCCATTTAACCATAAATATAAATCCCGCGTCCGGACGATTTCAAGTCAAATAATCCCAACCGACGGGGATAGCGATATAACGCTCCCATTTTTTCCCTTTTCCCCCGTAAATATATGAAAGTTCCATGTATAAATATCGGCGTCTATACGCCCGGCTCTTTCCTCATATACATATGCTCATACCGTATATATATACGCCTATACCCGATTTTTTTTTTGGTCCTATATATAAAACTTATATCATAACCCCGCGTCTATAGCGCCCGATTTCGCTATCATATACATGCTTATATCTTTATATTTATCGTTATACCCCCGATTCCGATATCAATACTTATACTCGTTCACAACATCCATCGGGGCAAAACAAAATTTCCCGTACTTAGAGTCTTTAGAATAGTCTTTACCTATAATAGAATTGGGTTATCCAACCATGGTCTAACATTTTTACTTTCATTTTTATAGAACGATATCATCTACATAGTTACGTGTCAGACGTTACCGGGTCTTGGGTAACCTTTTATCCGAGTTTAGGGGGCATTTTCGCAATTCAGCACTTTTGGTCCAATTTACGAATAATAGTAACTATTTTCAATCACGGATTTCTAGAGAGGAAACCCCGGGGGCGCGAAATCGGCCATACGTTAAGACACCCAAAAAAGGAAGGGAAACCCTTAATACCTCTTTTCGCTCCTTTACATTCCAAATTCACGGGGAATTTCGTCAAAATCAAAATTTGGGCATGTTTACCAAAACCCAAGGATTCTTGAGTTGGAACCAAAAAAAATTTCACCGAAATTTTTGGAAAAACTTCCTCCGAAATACCATCCCCAACATTCAATTTAGTCAAATTTATCAAACACAATCCGGGGAAATTTAAAACCCGGGAAACTATTAACCACAATTCCAACAACAACACTAACAATTCCATACCAAACAATTTACTACTTTTCCAAAAAAAAAAATTTCCAACTTCAAAAAATAATAACAACCCTAACTACATTCCAACAACACCATACTAATCATATTATTTTCATACATACAAGAACATTACATTCCATTCACATAACTTTAAAAAAATTTTTTACTACAACTTTATTAAGGTTCCTAGACATTCATTAACAACATAAAAAGTCCCAACATAACAACAAGCAAAACACTAAATAAAATTTAAATCATTTTTTTCCATATCTCACCATAACCACACGGGCCCCACTAGCCCACACACACGGTCACACACTCAAAAAACACGGCCACGCCATCTTCCAACTTCAACCAATTTTTTTTCGTCTTTCATTTCCAATATGATTCCATAACCACTATAACTAAAAACCATATAAAATTAACTATACTTGTCCACAACAAAACACAGCACGGCCCTGCACACACTTGCACAACCACAATTTCAAGCTCATACAATTCCACATATCACAACACATATATAACTTTCTATAACATAGTAAAAACATGAAATCCTTACCTTTCCACTAACTTTTTCTGCCTCCACAACCTCTT
Organism: Lycium ferocissimum; assembly: GCF_029784015.1. NCBI lineage: Eukaryota > Viridiplantae > Streptophyta > Magnoliopsida > Solanales > Solanaceae > Lycium > Lycium ferocissimum. The sequence continues at coordinate 839 of NW_026722730.1, read as the reverse complement.
TCTTGCCCCGATAGTTACAAACCAAGAGCACTTTGAACTGCTAAGAATACGAGATCACAAAAACCAAAGGGTCAAGCCCAAAATTTTTTTTCCTTTCTTTCTCTCCTTTTTTTTTTTTTTTTTACCAAGGCCCCTTTTTTTCTCTTCGATTTCTCTTTTAAAAGTTTATTAATATATAATGATCCCTCTTATTAATTTGCAACGGAATAATTTCCGGGGTGGGGCCCTGGTCAGGCCGGCCACCCCCAAACTTTGGGCCTCACCTTTTTGATTTTTGCGAGCCCAATTACACCTCATGTTTTGTAATTTTGAAACTAATCTCCAAATTCCAAATTTATTCGTTTTCTCCATAATTAGAGTCACATTAATTTTTTTATGCCCTTGACCTTCCTCAAAATTTCCCCATCTAAATTTTCACAAAAAATTTTTTTAAGCCCAAAAAAAATAAATGGTTGTTATGTCTTCCCCATTTCCTTAATTATCCATTGCAAAAAGCGGGGTAAATATGTTCATATTTTGATTCACACACAGACCACATAACTATATTTTAGCTTAGTTGTTAACTAGTTCAATTTTTCGATGGACGCCGAGAACATATTTTTGAGCAGGGGCCGGGTTTGGGCGGTCGACATGGGAGCGCGGTTCCAGATACATGGATATCGGAGACCGCGCCCGATCGCGGGAACGGGGTACGAGAAATACCCCGGGACGGGGGAGAGACCACCATACGAGGACAGCGGCGGGGGCACGAACGGGGACCCATAGAAGGTCCATGGGGAGGAGGAGGCGAGCCGCGGTGGGCGGGCATGACACCCCATCCATGAAGAGTGGGGAAAAAC
>NW_026722729.1:0-6736 GCF_029784015.1 Lycium ferocissimum | reverse complement strand
GGATTGAGGGAAACCCCCCCATAGACTCCATCCAAAGGCAACAATTTGTAGAGAGCCCACTATTCCAAAAAAGCGTTTGATCCATGGGCCCTGGGGGAATCAACGTAGTGAATATCGGGCCAAATAGAGAAAATGGGTCACTCGCCCCAAGGACACCCCTCGCTCGGTGTAAAGCCCCCCTCGACCTCTCTCAAAGCAGGGGCACATCCAAACAAAGGCCCGATGGCCGGGGTCCCGTTAACGGAGGAGAACACCTACCGCGTAGAAATACCCCATACGTTTGCGTCGGGCCCGTGGACACATAATCAACACCCGGGTCCCCACCCCCCTGGTAAAAAACTCATGCATATAAAGAATAAACTCAGGGGATCCGGGGAAAGTACAAAAAACCCTCTGGCTCAACTCCGAACCCCCCCTACTAGACCCCGATCCCCCAGCTCGGCACCTCCTGGGCCAATTCCCCCCCGGGGTAGTCAAGTATGTGGGGAGCTATGGCCGACGGGATGCTCCCTGGGTCCCCTCGGGGCTGCCCCAACCCAGTCCAAACCCCCCGGGGAAGAACCCCCGGGGCCTCCCGGGGCCAAGAGAAAGGGACCCTGGCCTAGGTCCCGACCGTGGGGAAGAACCGGTGCCCGTCGGGGTTACGCCACCCCTTATTCCGTTCCCCCGGGTTTTGGCTCAAAGATGGGCCGCTTCTAGGCCCCCGTGGCCCATCCCGGGGGGGGCCCCCCTCTCTCCCCTTTGTCCTCGAATAACGGTGCCCCGGGTTCCCCGTGTTGGGGGGCCCCCGCCCCGACCTCGAGCCGTAGAGCTAGCCCTTTCCCTCGGGGAAGAGATAAGTTTAGATACCAAATTGGCTTTCCGGGATACCTTTGAATAAAGAAGATGGAAAGAAAGAAGATGTGATTTCCTAAAACCCCGCCTCCGGGAAAAAATGGAGCTATTCCGATCCCGAGACTTACAGACATGTTCTTATATTAAAGCCCGGGGAACTGGGGTCGATCCCAACTTTTCCCCATTTTTTGTAGGGCTCGGGCACCTACCATTCCCCAAGGGAGGCTAACCCAACAAAAGTTCTAAAATAAATAGGGGGAAAAAGTAAATGACGTATGTCTACAAAATAATATGAATAGATAATGCGAAAGTAAATGAATCCACCCCAAGATGCCGGGCAAATAAGAGCATCTAAATTAATACTAAGGTCAATAATAATACAAAATGTCTCGAATCATATCTTGGGGAAAAATAAGACATTAGCAAAAGAAAGCCGAGATCAACGAAGCTATGCTCCCGGCCAAATCAAGGCGGGGGTCGTGAGGTGGGAAAAATAAACCGCTGATACTCTACATTCAAAAAGAATACGGAAGTCTGTTCAAACAACGTTATAGGTAAAAGGACGACTAACATAGTTAACAAATTAAAATAACGTAGAAAAACAAGTAAACCAATCACGTGGAACAACCTGTAATCGGGTACCCATCAACCCTATTAAGTATCAAACCCCAAATAAGTGGGTATATCTAACCGGACAATCAAACAATAAATAAACCATCCATCCTACGTCGGGGATATCTCGTTCAAGTTATAATGCTGATCAATGATGGCATGAATGTGATGAAGATGCTAGCAAAGAGATGTACCGTACCCCCCGGACGAAAATATCGCTCCGGAACACAACCCGGGGTTTGACTCGCAAATTTTAGTCCCCGCCGGATATTTGCTAAATGAGGCGGGACCCGGTAATTGCTCACAGTCTCGGGGGCACCACTCTGGGGCTCCGGGGCCAGACACTTTGAATCAAAGACATCAAAAAAGGGCCCTGCACAACGATTCCCGAATATAACCATGGACTCGACCCCTACTCCTCAAAAAAATTTCCCAAAATCATTTTATTAATCAACGGTTCGGAATTGAACCTCGGACATCGTCCCCCACAATCACTCAAATAAAAAAGTTTATTCGATCGGTTTTATATAAATAATGATTTGAAGGATCTTGACATCGGCCTTTTTTTCAATCACTCAAGTAAAAAAATTTTAAATATCGTTTTGCTCAAACAAGTACCGGATCATCACCGAAATTCGGGTATGGATAATAATATGAGAGAAAGCATCAATGCATATGTCAATCCCCGAAGTAACCAAAATCATGTACCTCAACGGGGGATTCCCAAAAATATATCACATCCAAAACCACTGGGTATGCCAACATATATCAATAACTCAATCCAAAATTGGTATGAATCCATCAATGAGGACAAAAGCGACATTTGCTATCACCAAACTCACATGGCCTCAACCAACACAATTTAAAACATAACGCATAAAAACCCCAACGAATTACCCCAAATCCATTTCTCGTAAAACCCCCAAATTGGGTAAACCCTAATTCTCCAAGTCCGTAATTAAACCCTTTAAAAGTGAAAGATATATGATTATAATTTAAATTCATCACATTTAACACTAACATCATCAATTTATTAAGTATATTCTTAGGGGAAAAAAAACTCCCAAAACCCTCCTTAAATTCCATTTCAAAAAAATTAAAAAGGGGAAAAGGGGAAAGTCTAAGATGATTGTGTTTAAAAGATAAGTGTTAGAAAAGATTTTACCTCAAGATTTCCTTTTTGTCTCTAAGAAACCTTCCCAAGCCAATACGAGATAGAAATAATGGGTCTAAGACTCATTAAATCACACCCCGGCCCCGTCACCCTTTTTTGTCCGGACCGCCCCGGAAAACGACCGCCGCGGTGACAAAAGTGGTACCGCTTGGCCGGAACCCCCCCTGCGCCACCAAGCGGTTCGCCAGCGGGCCCGGACACAAAAAAGGGCCCAAATTTCTTTCGATCGATTTTTTTACTAACTCTCGAGGCCATCTGCTAATACCTATCCTAGTCTCCTGAAAAAGCGCTCCAAAAATGCCCTGGCCTCGAAATTCTCAAAGGGGGTCTCGTTGCCGAGTCAACTCGATGCCTTAATTTCGTTTTCCCCCTTTAAAATTTTAAATCATCCCAATGTATTGGGGATCGAATCAAACACACACAAGTTCTAAATGACTATCCGGACCCCCAAAAAAGACTAAATTTTCTAAAGTTCGTTTTTTAAAAATCAACTTCGGTCACTATTTTCACTTTTAAGACTATATTTTCACTAAAGTTACCTGAATCCAGTCTAGACACCTCAGGAAGTATGTCAACGGTCCCCTCGGGTCAAAAAGAGAGCTAATCATTGCTCGGGAGCGATGAAAGTGCCAAAAGAGCCATAATGACCAAACGGGTCGTTATAAGTTAACACCATGATGAATCAATATTGATTTGTCATTTGGCTAACCTTTTTTCACTCAACATGGCCTAGTTCTTGTAGAATTAAAAAAAAGAGAAAGAATGAAATCGATATAAATTTGTCAGTCCTTTCTAAAAGGTTTGTTTGTGTCATCTCTTGGGGTTATAGTTTAAAGTGGAATATGTAATAATATTTAAAAAATGAGATTGATGGTAAAGCGGCCTTTTTTTGGGATGGAACTTTTTTGGTTTTTGGCTTTGTCTTGGTCCCCGTCGTCTTGAAACTAAACTTAAATAAAATGTGTATCCCCATTGGGATCCTTTCATGATAATTGGGGGGGGGGGGGGGGGGGGGGTTAAAAAAGCCCCCTTGCCAAAAATCCCGGGGGTCAAATTAATAGGCTTTTTCTTAAAAATCTCTTGTTGAGCATATATTTAGGCTTGGCTTAGTGATGATATTTGGGAATTTTTTAAGTGTGTACATATAGGAAATAGCCCATTGATGGGGGGAAAACCCTTTTTAAAAGGTTACCTTGGGGGAGGGGGTTAACAAAACAAAATCAACATTAGTTCATAGAAATTTCCCCCCAAAAAAGGGGGTGCCATGGTGCGTCCTATCATGTCTATAGGTATATATTCACTGTGTCCCTATTTCTAGCCTTCCAATCTTTATCATTAGACCAAGGGATGGGTATATTAAAACTGAACTTGTTGATGTCCAAACAGGCTGTTGAGGTTAAAGGTTAAATTTGTCCACGTAAGGTTGTTGGTTTTATGAGGTATAGGAAAGAAATTAGTTAGGTTGAAGTCTTGCTAGTAAAGTAGTGTCTTGAAATGACTACTAAAATCACACGATCTTTTTTGAACATTCTTGTTTTCACCCCCTATTTTTAAAGGGTTCCCCAAAAAGGGGGGAAAGGACATATTTTTCATTTCATCAATTATGGCATATGTGAGAAACCATATCCTCCGAGCTTTTTTTCTTTTGGGTTTTGGGAAAAAGGGCCAAAGGGTCACCCTTTTGTGTTATCTCAAACTAGTTAAACCCCGCCTACCTTGTCCATTTGTGTCACTGTAGTTGTGGTCTATCTGATTTCCTAAATCTTCTCTATGATAATGATTGTAGCATGCTTGATCCCGTGTAACTTGAATACTCTTGCTGTGTTTTTGGTATTATTTTGGCATCATAAATTGTGAGTGCATATTGATTTGGTCTGGTGTAATTGTTATAGGGACTGCCGATTAGCTGAGACTATGTACAGGTTTGTTGTTAATAATTTTCTGGTATATTTGATTAGGTTGAGTTTAAGTTTTGCCTTAGTTTAGGTTTGAAGGTTATTGCTTTTAAGAACAAAAGACAACCAGGTGGTTAATTGAATCATAGGCTTAAGGTTTATGTTTTAAGGTTAGATATACATAGGGATATACCCAAGTTTGATAAAAGAAGTAGTGGTAACAAGATATATATGTATATGTGGTACATCATTTTTATACCATATGTATATATAAGTATATTAGCTCCCGGGGGTATATTAGTGTCGGGAAAAGGAAGCCTATTAAACTTTTAATACTTAGTTAAAATTTAGACTTAGCATGGAATTTGGGCCGGGCCATTTTTGGATTCAATATAGGACCCTTTCATCTTACACTTAACCAAAAAAAAGGGCAAAAGGGCTTAGTGGGATAAATCTAATCATAAGCTTGGGCTAGGCCAAAATCTGAAATGAATATGTGTGTGTTTTTATATATATATATATATATATATATATATATGTTAGGATGTTTTATAATAGTATAAGTTGGTTTAAAAATTTTCTTAGGGGATGTTCTTTTTTTCCCAAACCCCCCCCCTCCCCCCCCCTGACCACTTGGGCCCTTCAAAAAACCCAAACCCATAGGGCCTTACCCAACAGGGCCCTTTTTTAAAACCAAAAACGTAGAGAAGGGCAATAAAACTAATATGTATGTGGCGCATAGAAAGGCCCAACCATAGGTAAAAATGGTTAACTAGGGGGTTCTCAATTTTTTTTTCTTGCCTATTCTTTGAATTTATTTTTTTTTTTGATTGTATTTGTTTTGTGATTCTATTTTAAAAAAAAACCTTGTATTATATTGAAATCCTTGTGGTTGGAATTAGCCGTCTGGGAAAAACGGCATATTTTTTTAATTTAAAATTTTGGCAGACACAATTTTCAAAAAAATTGGAAAAATACTTTAGTTGATTTTCTTGGGAATTAACTAAGCAAAAACAAAACTGATAACGTTTAAAGTATAAAACCAAATTTTATCTCAAAAAATGACAAGAAATGGACTTCTTTTTCCCAAAAAATAAAAAAAGTTTTCCCTTTAAAAAAATTTTTATCGAAAAAGTGTTTTTTGGGGAAAAAGTCCAGTTATTTTTTGGGTATATCTCCAAAAACCCCTGGGGGCCCAAAAATAACACAATTTTTGGGCCGGGCCCCGTCAAATCAAAACAAAAAAGGGCAGCAAAAACATTTTTTTGGGGGGAAAGGGCCCAACCAAAAAAAAGAAACCAATTTGGGCAAAGTCCAAATCAAAAAACGATTCTGGGAAATTTTTTAACCCCAATACGAAAAGGTTTTAGAGTTAACCATCTTCATAATTAGAAGTCGGGTTTATTCAAAACAAATAAAATCATACCCTTTTGATTCAAAGTTCTTAAAATTGTTTCGGGGGGCGGTATACGGTTATTTTGGGAAAAAAGTGTAGAGATTATGCATGGACATAGAATAAATATATACGTACTTTATATATATATATATATATATATATATATATATATATATACATACATACATAATACATACATACAAAAACAAGAACATTTCTTGCACTTTTCTTAAAACAAAATATACTATCCATATATAAAAGGAGACTATTCTTGGGGATATCAAAATCCCAAACTAAAATACCCTATATGTAAAGGGAATATATTTAATTTGCCCAAAAAAAAGTGGTATGCCCAAAAAGGATCTTTTTTTAAACACGAAAAATAAACACCAAAATAAACAGTTCATCCCAAAAATCACCGGAATTCGAAAGTCCAAAAATAGTCGGATCCTTGCTTGATCGGAGGGGCCCCAGGGCACCCCGGGGCTAACCCACCCCGGGGACCTCTTATCATACTTTCACATTTACATCCGGGGGGGCCCCCTAGCTAAATCATACTTTCCATCCATTATTCATACTATTTCCATTGGGCAACAATACATATATATATAAAAAAAAATTCCCCTATAGATGCACGTAAGCCGGGGGCTAACAAATGATATCCCAAAAAATAGGCCGACAAGGCTAAACACATCTAACCATATACACGGTGTCTACGAGCCTCTAAGGACGGGATGTCATATCATATAGGCGGGGCCGGACCCCCCGCCCTTTAAATTTTATTAAAAAAAAAATAAATACCAAAAGGTTTTTTAGCTCCGAATG
>NW_026722728.1:0-6869 GCF_029784015.1 Lycium ferocissimum | reverse complement strand
AAAATTGCCCCAAGCTAAAATCTCAACCAAAAATTTTCTGGAATCCCAAAAGAAGAAAAGGGATAGCTTTACATACCTTTTCCCCTCCTATATGTCTAAAAAAATCAAGTCCAAGTTGCAAAATCTACAATTTGGTCTATTTACCAAAGGGAGATATAGCTTTAAGAATTCAATTTAAAATTATATTTGTTACCAAATTTGGAATTTTCCCCCAGGAATTCAACATCCCCGAGACTTAGCCTCCGGCCACAATAACAAATACTAACCACAACAATAACAACAATCATCAAAACTGAAGAAGAAACGATTTTAACATAATTTTCCTTCCTTTCCACATAATGTAACTCTTCCATTCTAATCCTTCACACCATCCAATTAATATCAACATTTTTTCATATTCATTAACTAACTAGATTACTCAAATATATTTCCATAACATTTCAAGCAACACTCAAGGATTCAAACAGTTAAGCTAATTCATATTCTATCCAAAACTTCAACAAATGCGTAAAGCCTGCCAAATCACCTTTGTTTTTTCCAAGTTCATTAACCATAACCATAATCACATTTAGAATCTTACTTCCATAATTATATAAAAATTATATAAAAATCCCATAATTTTCCCATAATAACATACAACCGATTTCAATGCTAACTCCGATTATTAAACTTGAGTTTTACGTCACAAAGGTCACAACGACACAACTAACACGCTAAATAAGTTTCATTTCATCTCTTCCCTTCATCAACATGGCATATGGCCAAACACCTACTCACAGACATATACGGCCATGCACACACACTCCACAATTTCACAATTCTCATCTAATTCAAAATCATTATAACATATACACTTATTCCATAACTTAAGAGTTAAAATTCTTACCTATTCTTCAATTTTCCACTTGCTACAAACGTCGTCCTTTTGCTAAACTAATTATACCATGTCGGAGAACGCCTTGAACTTGTTAAGAATTCAAGAAGAACAAGATTCTTGGATGAAAGCTAAGGACTTGGAAAATTTTTTTGTGTTGAGAGGTTCGGCCGAGAGGCCCTTCTCTTTTGCTCTCTGATAGTTTTGTTTTCAATTTCTTGAAGCTTCTTAATAGATGATCTAACATGTGTATATATATAATTGCTCCCTTATTAATGAAGCACATGATTATCACATGCTTGGGCTTGAGCCAAGCACATGGCCGACCACCCTAAACATTTTGGGCCTCCTTTGTTTCTATTTTCCAAGCCCAATTCATTATAAATCTCCTTTTGTAATTCCCGAGACCAATTTTCGATATTCCAATTTTGCCCTATTCCTCCAATGTCTTTACAGCCAACAGTTTTCCATGAACAACATAAAAATATTAACTAAAATCAAAATATTAACTTATAACACAAAGTCACAATTGTTTCAAATTTTTCGAATATGCGAAAACACGGGACTCTCCGTCTGAGTGCCACCTGCCCGGATCTTTGCCAAAATGCAGAACGGGACCTACAATTGTCACGAGGTGAGTCTCACCGGCACCACTGCGGACCCTTCGGAGCCATGAACTACGGATGATCCGACAGCATCGAATCGGCCGTACAACAACGATGCCCGAATATAATCATTGGACATCGGCCTCCTCACAATCCTCCAAAAGAGTTGTTACAAATATCTGAGTTTCATAAATCAACGATTCCGAAATTGAACCTCGGACATCGGCCTCCTCACAATCACTCAAGTAAAAGAGTTATCAAGTATCAGTTTCATATAAACAACGATTCCGAAATGGATATTTGGACACCGGCCTTTTTCACAATCACTCAAGTAAAAGAGTTTATCAAATATCAGCTTTAACTCAATCAATGATACCGGATCATCACAGATATCGGCCATGCATGATAATATGAGAGAATGCTGAAATGCATATGTCAATCATTAACAAGCAAGCTCAATATCACAAGTACCTCAACGCAGATGCAGCTACAATGTATCACATCACAATACCAACGGTGGTATACCAACATATATCGATGGCTTTCAAGTAACGTTAGGTAATGCAGCAATAATGTATCATAGTACAAATACCAATAACGGGTATGTCAATCCTATCCAAATCAGGACAACAAGAGACATTCGGTATCTACCAACTACACATGGCATCAAGCCAACACAATTAAGCAATCAAACGCATATAACGGGGTGGCTAGTCCCAACACACATTAGGGCCCAACCTAAAGCAATATCCATCCCAACTTCACACCCGATGGTTCACATGTCTGTCGCCGACATCACACTCCAAATATGTGATTCTCTGTACTAAGTGCAAAAAAGGTAAAACTATACCTCACCGATGGGGCCAATCCAAACACCCCGACAAGTCACTCTATCGCCTCGCCCTTTCTCTGGGCTTCTAACCAAAGTAGTCTAAGCATAATCGAATTCTAAGTTAATCATTAATAATGATACTAATATTGCTATGATATCAATTAGGTCCATTTTAACCCTAGAAATTAGGAAAAGCAGGGCCTGACAAAACGAAAAATTCATTGCAAAATACCAAATTGAATCCTAGCTAATCATAGCCCTATCATTAATTGTTGATTTAGCTTAAAAATTAATATCCTCAAATACGATTTCCAAGAAAAACCCCCAAATTGGGTATGAATCCTAATACTCCAAATCCGAAATTCAACCTTAAAAGTGAAAGATATATGATCACTAAGCTAGATTCATCACATTTTAACATTAACATCATTAATTTATCAAGTATGCCCTGGGGAGAAAAATCTCCCAAAACCCTCCTCCAAATTCCATTTCTAAAGAATTGAAAAGGAAGGGAAAGTCTAAAATGATTGTGATTAAAGAGAAGTAAAGGATTAGACAAGGTTTTACCTCCAAGATTTCCCTTCAATTTGTCTCCGAAGAATAGCCTTCCCAAGCCCCAAATCGAGATATGAAATAATGAGGGTCTAAGACTCATTTAAGACTCATTAAACGACAAATATCGCCACGTCACATTTCGTAGCGGTAATCTTGCCCCACACACCCGACCGCTTCGGCCAAGTCGTCCGATGGCTAGGACCGGCCGGGTAGGGCTACGGCCCCGGTGAGGTGCTAAGCACGCGGTGGTGGTGCCGCGTACACGGTTTGAATCTTGGTCTAAGTTTTTTTGTTTCGATCCGATTTTTCAACTAACTCCCATGGCCATCTCGCTCACATACCAGAGGTTCAGTTCCATATAAAAACGCGCTATGAACACGCCTATGGCCTCAAATTCCCAACGAAGGTCTCGTCAATCGAATCAACCATCGACGTCACATCCATTTCCCATCCAATGTCCCAAAGTATCCGAATGCATTGGGAACCGAACCAAATGAACACAAAGTTCTCAACAACTACCCGAACCTCAAAATTTGACAATGCCAAAAAAGGTTCTTTTTCCCCAAAGTCAACTTCGGTAAACCCCCTTTTCACTTTTAACCCCATATTTTTCCGGTTGCCCAAACCTTTTAAAAACCCACCCCGGGAAGGGTGCCCCCCCGGTCCCCCGAGTCAAAAGGGAGCTAAAAAATGCTTCAGAGGGAAAAGAAAAAAAACTAAACGCCCAAAACCCATCGTTACACGAAACCAATTTTGAACCTTTGTTCGTCCTCAAAAGCAAAAAAAAAGAAATGAAAGGAAAATCCCCAAAACCGAGAACAAGGGGGATAGGGCACGAATCGACTCCCCCCCAATAGTTTTTTCCCAGACGGTTTCCATTGCACTTTCACGGGGCTAAATCCCCTTGACCTCAATTCAACCCTTCCCAAGATGGGATGCCCCCCCTCATAAGTCAAATTCCTATGAAAATGAACCCAAGGGAAAGTAGGTACCCTTTGATGGGCCTTTTTAGCATCGAAAAAAGGAAAGACCCCCAAACCCCACCAAGCCCTAAAAGAATGCTAATTCATAAGCTACTTTTAATACAATCCACGATCTCAAACGGGAAAACGTTTTCGGTTCCCCCTCTCTCTCAAACCCCTTCATAACACTCTTCTGGGGGGGAACCTTCAATAGAACTCCCATCACCAATGGCAACTTTCAAATCCCGAACCTTCCTTTCCCCAACATCTTCTCCGGGGGTTTGAGCCGCCCCGTCCGGGGTCGAAAACTTTTACTCTATCGGGACCCCTTTTCCCTGATCCTTTATCCCGGGTCCAAACCTTAAAACCCCTCGAACCAACCAATCCGGGGATCTACACCTTCTACCCATAAGTCCTCAAAAGGCGCTATACCAATACCGAACATAAACCCTTGTTGTATGCAAAACCCCCCAAAGGGGGATCCCAATGACCACCAAAATCGAGCTCTCGCATTGCCCCCCGACCCCCAAGGTCCGCTTTAGATTGGGGACTTTCCCGGGGTGAAAAGCCCTACTAAAGTCCAACGGGACCCAACTCATCATGAAATGCTCTCCGAATCGGGGGAAGATAGTACCCCCCACGTATAAAAGAAAAGGGATCCCATTTAAACTCACAATATCCCAAATATACATCTTGGGTAACTTTCCCGAAAGAAACCCGAACCGAAACAAAGGAGCGGACTTAGTCAATCGATCCACTATCACCCAAATAGGAACCAAACTGCAAAGGGGCTTTTTTAAAACCCCCGACAAAATCCATGGTAATCCTCTCCCCCCTTCCGCCCGGGAAAGGGGACCTTCGGGGGCACCCCACCGAGTCGACGATGTTTATTTTCCCGGGGACAATTTTCCCCAATTAGCCACAAATCAACTATAGCCCCTTCAACGACGCCACTTAATAGTGCCGCCCCAAGTCACGGGGACATCTTAATCACTCCCGCATGAATGGGAAAGGTACCCCGGGGGCCCCGTATAAGGTCAACCAAATCGATCACCAACACGAGGAACGCATACGCCCTCCCAAATCTTCGAAAGCCTCAATCAACCACGGCCCCCCGGCCCCACCCCTTTTGACACCCTATCCCCGGATCTTGCTCAACCAGAATCCTCAAACCACGAGCCTTATCCGATCCAATAACGATGATCTTTACCTCTATACAAGCCCCCGGGGCCCCGGGTCGGGTGCCCAGACAAGAAACCGTTCCCAGTCCGAACCCCCATTGGGCCCAAAGGACACTTTAAACAACCAATCGAGCTAAAATCCCTATACCACCGGCCCTTTCGACCGGCCCTTAGCCACCAACGTTTTTCCCGGGGAAAGGAAGTAGACTATAGCCTTTTTGGGGCTCCCCCTCTATCGACGCCGGGCCCGGGGAAATTTAAAATTTTTCCGGGGTAAACACATGTGAAGGCTACGGGGATCGGAAAAACCTCACAATGGACACCGTACAAGTAAGCCGCCAAAGCTTCAAAGCGAAGATTTCGACCAAAACCCAAATCACGGGTTTGGGAATTTTTTTTTCGGGAAATTTCAACCCCACGGAAGCATAAGCTATCACTCCACCCCCCCACATCAAACCCCCACACCCAAACCCAGGGGGCATTACAATAGGGTCGCGGTCCTTCCCTCCACAAGGGAAGGGTTGGGGTCGGCCCTGGTCAAGGCCAGGAAAGCTCTCCTCCAATCATCCGTCCACCCAGGGGAACATCCTTTGGGGGCAACTGTCAAGGGCGAAGCAAGGCCAAAAAACCCTTCATAAAAAAAAGGTAAAATCGGCCAAACCCACAAAACCACGAATCTCTAAACCCCTAGCCGGCTCCCCAACCCCCCCAACCTCAATCTTTTTTGGGGGTCAATCATAATCCCCTTTTGGGGCACCACATGGCCCAAGAATGCTATAGACTCTAACCAACTCACACTTAGAAAATTTAGCAAACAAACTATGTTTCTTCAAAGAACCAAGGGCGGGACGAAGGTGGCTCTTAGTTTACCTACTTTAATTCACCAAATGTCATCAATAAATACAATCACAAAAGAATCAAGGAACGGCCAAAGATGCCATTCATTAAGGTCATAAAAGAAAAATGGGCATTGGTGCCCGAAAGACATCACTAGAAACTCATAGTGGCCATATCTCATCCGAAATGCCGTCTTCAATATCCTCCGCCCTAGTCTTTAACCAGATAGCCGAATGCAAATCAATCTTAGATAACACCGAAGCACTCAAACCCGGGGAAATAGATCATAATACGAGGCATAGGGGAATTATTCCCATAGTGACCCCCTTCAACGGCGGAATCAATGAACATCCTCAGGTCCCATCTTTTTTTCTTCACAAATAACACCGGGGCACCCCGGGGGGGACGCCCTTGCCTTAAAACCCTTTTCTCAATAAGTTACACCTCGCATTCTCGAGCATGAGCATGCCAAGACTTCAACATATTAAAAGGGGGTATGGGGACATTCTATGAAATTTTGGAAGGTAAAGCCAGGGAAGTTTGTAACAATGGAATGATGAATTACGATTCGTAAATCGTAAAACGGGGGACAACCTTTAAACCAAAGGACATGACCATTATCAAGTATGATCAATGATAAATTATGTATGGAGAGTTTTAGAAGGTTCCCGGGGCCAAGCGAAGCGAAGAAAAAAAAGTTTGTCGAAAATTTGGAAAAAAAGCCCCATAAATTTAAAAATTTTGGTCAAATTTGGGGGGGTATATCTCCAAGTATATGAGGGGTTTTAAGGTGTTTCAAAAACCCAAAAAGAATTTCATCGAGTCTAGTTTCTAACGAACAAACTTTTCATCAATCCGACATTGGGGCAGGGGGTTTGGGGGGATTTTAAAAAGGACAAAAGTGGAAACCGAACTCGGGGGAATCCGGGAAAAACCCTTTTAAAAAAATTTCACTTATGTTTTTTTACCAACCCTTTCCGAATTTGGGACCCATAAAAGGGCCTCACACTTCATTTTAGTCAT
>NW_026722727.1:0-7389 GCF_029784015.1 Lycium ferocissimum | reverse complement strand
GGGGGCCCCACACCGTCCCTAGAGGGCGAATGACCACCACCGGGGCGATCGAGGGCCCGACGAATCGATAGATGTGGTTGGTATAAAATGTTTATGAATGGTAATGAATGATGCTGTGATGATGTGTGTATATATATATATATATATATATATATATATATATATATATATATATATATATATATGATATGGAACTTACGTATGATATAACGACGCACATATACGACACGGGTAGCTATATGACACGCCATATGTAATATATGTATAACATGTACCTAGTCGAAGGTTATATCCGTCTCGTGCCATTATGATTTCCCTATTATATTCATTTCACCATGCTTTCCATACTCAAGACAATATTCGCACCGACGTCCCTTTTCGGGACGATTGTGCGCATGCCTACGGTAGACAAAAGAAGACGGTACGGATCCATAGGAGCTATCGGCGACTGCGTAAGCCCTCCTTTATCCCGAGGGGTGCTATTTCTTTTTTTGAGATGTTATTTTGTGTATATATGTATATATTTTGGGCATGACGGGGTCCTCGTCCCGTCCATATGTTCAATGTTCCCGCAGGCTCGTAGACGCATACGCGTGTAGTATGGTTCCATAGTCTATGTATATGCAAGTATATGTATATTAATATTTTGATAGCCAAAAGGGCCTATGTTATATAAGTAAATATGTTTTAAATGAAAAACGTTTTCTATGTTTACAAATTGATAATGAATACGAATAAAGGCAGGATAAGCAACAAGCGCGGTCTCGTGGGTCACTGTGTACCAGCCGGCGCGTAGTTCGGGTCGTGACATTATTCCTCCATCATATTAGGTGAGTTTCATGATATTTCTATGTTATTTGAAGTATTAATAAGTTGAAACACATGGATTGTGGAAGAGTATAGAAAATGGGTCATAAATGGGTAAATAGTATCATTGTTGAGTAATAGTTGGAGTGAATCATGAAAATGGTTATGTTGAGATTATAAACACGTTATAAATGACATTTAGAACATGGAATAAGTATTGTATGTGAAAGAACACGATAGGGAACTTTGGTCATGAATATGGAGAATTTGGAATGAAATTTCTAAATGTGGATAATGCGAATGGATTATGCTTATTGTTTGTGGTGTTGTGATTGTTATTGTGAAGGTTGGAAGTTGATATGGAGTATGGAGGAAAGTAGTATAAACAAAGGAAATGCTGCCAAATTTTCTGTAGCTTTAATAAGTACGTTCTTATGATTGTTTAGCTAATGCCGATACGAATTCCTTTGAAGGTATAAACGAGTGCATTAGAGAAGATCGAGCAAGCAATAGAATAACTAAACGACAAAGGTATGTGAGGCTAGTCCTTTCTGTTATATCCCGTATTTTTGTACATTGGGATATTTTAAGCTAATCGCAATAAGTTTAAGGACAAGACTATTTTGGGATACGAGGTAGAGACTTTTAACCTCTGATTTTGTTTTAATGCACAAGTTGCTTATAAATTTTAATTGATATGAAAATATAGGGGTTAATTAACCATGATTAGATTATTAAGTGGGATTAAAAATCTAATTATTTCATTAATTGGCCATTAGTGGCCGTGTGGGCCCCACCCATGGCATGGCCAAATTTGATTGGCTCAAGCCATGAGTGGGACATGTGTCCAACTTGTAGGCATCATATTTAAGTCAAATTGATGACTAATGAACTCATTCATCATCTTCAAACTTGAGAAATTAGAGATAGAAAGAGGAGAAGCTCTCGGCCATGGCTGGCCGAGCTTGAGCTCTTGAACGTGAAGTAGCCATTGGAGCAACCAAAATATTCATTCTTGCAATTCATAAATTCTAGCCAAGTTGAGAAGTCAAATGTTAAGGTAAGGTTTAATCTTCTTTTACATGTATTAAGGGTGGTTTGAGCGTGTTGTAATTGTAGATATGGATGAAATTCATGGAATTATGTTGTTGGTGTTGAAGCCGTGTAGGGCCGTTTTGTGTAGAAGATGGTGAACTACTTTTACTTAGTATTTTGTTGTTGTTGTTATGGATTTTATGATGAGAATGAAGGTATTTAATGGTTCAAGTGGAGTTGTAATTGTTTGTGGTCGTTGTAGAAGTTAATATGGTGTTAGTATAGTTTTGCATCTAAATGGATAATGTTGTTAACGTGTGGTTGTTGGTATAGTTTATGAATTTGGATGAAAAGAATGTGTTAAGGAATGTATAATAAACGTAAATGGTTTGTTTGGCATGTCCGTAGACGTTCGTGAAGTTATCGGGCATCCTTACGTTACTAGTTAGGGGTTGTCTAATGTGTTGTTGTTGTTTTTGTTAAGCTTGGAAGATTAATGGTAATTAAGATTATATGTTGTGTTGTGTGTTGGTTGGTCTGTTGTAAGGTTGTTTAGATGAAAATGTTACGACTATGAATCATTAAGAGTAACTTGAATATGTAGTAGCCGTATGTGGATTGTTATCGAATGTTATGAATACCGGGTCATTTTCAATATTGTCTTTAGTTGTCCGAGAGTGTTCTCGAGTCTTGTTCGAGTAGTCTCGGGTTGGTACTTGAACATATTGTTATTTATGTTGGCTTGGTTGTTGTGTAGTTGGTTTGAATATATGGAAACGTCGTCTAATTATCTAGAAAGGAGCTTACTAACATTAGAATACATTTTGAATCTCCGTAGCTTAACCGTAGTCTCTTGACGTCTTATTATAGGTTGAGATACTATTGGGCACGATACGTGTTGTGTGGCGAATAAGCGCTAAAGGTATGTGAAGCTATCCCTTCCTTCTTTTGGCATGTCCTAGACGTAAGTAATGTACGATATGAGCTTTCAGGTGGATTCTATTCACAAGTTTTGAGCATGATTTATGATTCTTATTCACTTCTTGATGTTAGAACTCTTAGAGTAGTCGAGCTCTTACGCTCTCGAGTCTTCCGTATGATTGGATGGTAAATGATACGTAAAAGTTCCTATTCTTGAAAGGCTCTATAATGACTAATGTCCTTAACTTTCATAAAGTCGTCTCGTATTAATTTGATACATACCCATGATCTCGAGACTTTACTTAATATAGTTCATAATGACATTTAGAGAGAACTTAACATGACTATCGCTTTGATACTCGAGTGTTCTGTCTACTTATCTACCGAGTCTCGTATGATGATTTAATTGCATATGGTTACTTACTACTCTGCTCGTGCATACTGTTGTTACATCTTTCACCGAGTCCCGGGCCGGGTATGTTATCACGCACATTTTACTATATTATCCACCGAGTCCCTTACTAGAGGGCCGGGTATGCTATATGATGATATAATGATATGATGATACGATGATATGATATGGCACCGAGTCCCATGATGGGCCGGGTACGGTATACGTGTACACGACTTTATTCGACCGAGTCCCCATGGGCCGGTACGGTATATGATAATGATATGCATGATTTCATTCGTAAGGTACAGGTACGTTGACTTCGGACTATTATACTTGTCTCCCCGGAATCCCTACTTCGCTTATGATCTTTCTTACCGTATTTCATGCTTTACATACTCCGCACATATCTCGCACCGACCCCTTTTCTTCGAGGGGTCGCGTTTCACGCCCGTGTGTACGTACGCTCGCTTTGGTGATCCTTGACTTAGGATATCTATTCGACTATCTCGGGAGTGCTCCCTGTCCGGAGCCTAGATTTTTGGTATAGATCCTTTGTCAGATATATGTGTTTATCCGGGGGTACGGCGGGGCCACCCGTCATATGTTACCGTTGTTACTCTTAGAGGTCCGTAGACACATGTGTGGGTTGTATATAGTTGTCGTTCGGCCTGTGTCCGAATGACTTATGTTTTGGGGGCGTTCCCGCTCGTAGTGGCGACCTTGTTTCGCTTGCGTATGTATACATATTTTGGGATGTTGTATGTAGTAGCAGCCTTGTCGGCTTGCGTATGTATACATATTTTGGGATGTTATATGTAGTGGCAGCTTTGTCGGCTTGCGTATGTGTATGGTTGGGACGTTCCCATATATTATGATAGCCTTGCCGGCTTATGTATGATATTATCTGTTGGTAGTTGTGACTCCACAGAGACAAAGGTCTTGACATATATATATATGCGATGTTTTGAGACGACGTCTTGCCTTTTATATATAAGTTCCTTATCATGCTAGTCGTGGACCGATTATATCTAAATGTGTACTGAGTGTCCGCCCAGGCACTAGTCACGGCCTACGGGGTTGGGTCGTGACACTTTCTTTCTAAGGCATGAGTCCTATGGCATGAAATTCCCCCTTTCTTGTGAATGTTCCATCTTCAAGAGAACTATAAGTCCTTGTTCATGAGTAGTCATACGAGATAAGGGATATGCTACGAAGATGACAATGATAATGACAAGCTTAAGTCTAGAGATACTATAGTTTATGATATGATTTTGATTATTGTATACACTCACCTTATGCTTGTTCCTTCAAGGTGAGGCGACGAATTCTTTATGAATGTTCCATAATGAAATCGGGTCCACGACCCTTATGTCACCCACGGTTGCGGATTATCTATGAGTTCCATGCACGATTATAATGAGTTATGATAAGCATACTATGATGAGCATATTATGACAAGTATGATAATGAGCATATGATGATATCACACCGCCTATATGGTCGGGCGATCCGCCAAGGCGGGCTTATACACCATAGCCGCGATGGCATGGCGTACACCACTAACGGGCGGCATGAGATAGTACCCGGACGCGGGAGGCACGGACGCGGGCTAATGTTATTGATTATCACAGTACCTATATGGTCGGGCGCTTATACATTTATACATACATGACATGATGATGATTATGAGAGTAGGCTAGCATGCATTATCTCTTATATGATACGATACAGTCAGTTACAGATTGCTCCTCATTTGATGCTTCCCTATTTCGTTGATGTCTTATTATTGTTTACGCCTTACATACTCAGTACAATATTCGTACTGACGTCCGTTTTTCTTTGGACGCTGTGTTCATGCCCACAGGTAGGCAAGGAGACTGTGCAGATCCGTAGGAGCTAGTAGCTGTCTCGAGAGCACTCCATTTTTCGGAGGTGCCATTGATTATTCTTTTGGTACCTATGTGTATATATATATATATGTATTTTGGGCACGACGAGGTCCTGTCCCGTCCATATGTCTAGCACTTTAGTAGAGGCTCGTAGATACGCATGTGTGGGTAGTATGGTCCCATAGTCCTCCTGTATATGTATGTATGTATATATATAATTTTGATAGCCGAAGGATTTATGTTTATAAAAGTAAATATGTTTCAAATGATAATAGTTTTCTATGATTATGAATGGACAGTATGATGAGAGTAGATAAGTAACGAGAATGAGCGGTGTTCGGTGGTTAGCCCGGATGCCGTCGTGGCCCATAGCTCGGGTCGTGATAAAGTGGTATCGAGCGAGTTCGGTCCCTAGGAAGTGTCTACGAGCCGTGTCTAGTAGGGTCTTGTTTATGGTGTGTTGCACGCCACGCTAATAAACAAGAGGCTACAGGACATTTAGGAAAAATGACCATCTTTCTTCTTATGAAGTCGTGCGATAGAGCCGAGTATAAGATTTAATCCTCCCTAATAGTGTGTTGTGATTTCAGAAAATGCCGCCAAAAGAAAAAGCTAAAGCCGTCCAGAAGGGCAAGACTACGATGAGAAGACGGGCAGAAAGAGAGCCACCTATGAGTGTAGAAGAGGGTGACTCACACCATGAGGCACCATCTAATGCCTCCACTACTCCGCCTATTATGGAAGAGCAGGAAGGGGCCGGCTCCGGCGACTCACTGTACCTCAGTTCCACCGTTACTTCGGGTCAATAAGTGACCGAGCTATCCATTTATTGACACGCTGGTTGCCGCCCGAGCACGGCAAAAAATCGGCCCAAGTGATCGTTTAGCTATACTAGAGCCCATGACTTTATGAGTTTAAATCCCCAAAAGTCTTTGGTCGAAAGCGAATGAAGACAAGGCTTTATCGATGAAATGTTGAGAACGTTGCGGATTATTCATGCTTCCGAGACCCATCCGTGAAGTTGGCATCATATAGACTCGAGATGTGGCGAATTATATGGTACAATAATTGGATAGCGTCAAGGAAGAAAATGCGCCTCCTCTAAGATGGCGAGAATTTGGGAAAAAGCTTTCGTTCGCCGTTATCTTGCTTGGTCATGACTAGGCGGATAGATTTCTAAATTTGAAGTAAGGGAACATGAGCGCCCGGGAGTATAGCCTTCAATTTAATTCTTTGGCGAGATATGCTCCTACCATGGTGGCTAACATGGGCGATAGGGTGCATAGATTTGTGAGTGGCTTAGGGTCACGTTTGTTCCAAAGATTGTACTTGACTTCATTGCGAATGGGATGGATATTTCCACGCATTCTAGCCATTGCCCAAAATCTTGAAGGGCAACGACCTCATGAGAGGGGTGATGGTGATATTGATAGAGGGCAAAGCAAAAGGAGCTAAGATCTGTGGGCCGGGCGGTGATTATGGGGGGGATCCAAAGGGACACTTCTAGGCACTCGGGGGCCGGTCGGTTTCGGGGGCCCCCGATTTACCCGGGGATTTGATCGCTCTTTCCCGGGGGGGGGGAGGTCGAGTTCGAGGTCCCCGGGTTCACGGTTTTTGGGGGGATTATAAATCGGAAGGGGACCTCCGGTCCGCGATGTAGCCGGTGCGGTAGATTACGTTCGACCCCGGGGCGCGGGGGTTTTAAAAGCTTGTTATGCGTGCGGTCGGGGGGTCGTGGGGCGAGCCCCTTCTTTCGGCCTCAAACTTGGGGATCCACCGGGAGCCTCCCCCAAAAATATGTCCCGAAATGCCCCGAAGAAAACCAAAATTCACCCCTTTTAAAATTTAGCATATAATTTCGGAGTGCGGTGTGCCAAAAAAGTCCTCAAATGATGCATGCTCCCCGGCCCCAGAATAGACCGGAATATCATCGATAAACACAAACACGAACATATCAAAAACGGTCCGGGAAAACCGGTTCATCGGGTCCTAAATGCTGGGGGGGCATTAAGGGAAAAGAACATGCGAATTCCCCGGTGCCCATGTCGGGTCTGAATCGTCTTGGGAATATCGGCCCTCTCGTACCCCTGCACGTGATACGACCCCGGAGCCCCGAAAACACGGCACCCTGACCCCATTAAAACAAATCATCAATCCGGGAGGGATATTTTTCTTGATGGTTACTTTATTCGGGGATTTAAACAAAGACTCCGGCGATCCATCCTTCTTTCTCACAAATAATCCGGCCTCCCCGGGGGATGTCTTGGGCCTTTAAAAAACTTCTCCCCATAAATCTCTCAAATTTTCTCCTTTAATTCTTTCGATTCGGGTGCCATTCGTCGG
>NW_026722726.1:0-6931 GCF_029784015.1 Lycium ferocissimum | reverse complement strand
GACGGAAAATGGACCATAAATATATCTATATATATATATATATATATATACTCGCAAATTTTCATGTCAGTTGTGTCAAAGGTACACTAACGTAAGCCTGAGAGGCTATAAAACCCTTGTAAGATTAAGGAAGACTATTAACAAGTGTTAAGTAAGTCTCTAAAAGTTCAAAGATCAAGCGAATCGAAGAGATTAAGATTGTCGAAACTTTAGAAAAACTTGGCAGAATTCTAGACAGATTTTTTGTCCAATTAGAAGGAGGTATATCTCTTAGCATATGACATGTTATGGAATACATAACCTATGTAAATTCAAGTTCAGAGAGTCTTCTTTCTAATGCAAAATAGAAAAATTGCAAATCAAGGAAATACGGCCAAAGTTACGATCCCTATAAAATTATACGATTGAAGATACCGACCGTATTTAAAATACGGCAAGTCCAGCCAGAGATACGGCTAGTATTGTCCAGTGTCAGTGGAATTTTTTTGATTTTAAGTATGACGACCCCTCTTCACTTTTAATCATTTTAAACATAAAACCAAGTTCAAGAAGGCTTTAGAGATCTTCCCAAACATATTCAAACACATTTTCAAGCATCAATCAAAGATCAAGTGGAGATTAGAGTGCTTTGGGTTTCAAAGTGAGGTTTAAACTTGTCTCTTCTTCTTGTAAAAGCTTTGGGGGGTATTTTAAGGTGAAGTATTGAACCTTGGAATTGAGGTATTCTTGAATTTTGAGGTAAGATTTCATCTTAGTTTCATACTTATGAGTTTATTTGGTAATTATGCTAAAATTTGAAGAAAAGAAATTGGAGAAAAGGTCATAAGGTGATGTGATGAAGTTGTTATGCATTGATTATGAAAAGAAGTTTTAGGGCTCAATTGGGTATAATTTGAATATGATCTTTTGAGTATGATAGTGTTGATGTTTTCTTATGGTTTTGGGAGTTGTTTTGGAGTTGGTGGAAATAGATGATACAGAGGAAATGCGGTCCAATTTTCATGAGCTTACTAATTAATTTAGCTTGACTTTATGAGATTTTTCACGACTTAACCATTGTATGAATCATCTTGAATGTAGATTTGCAAGGTTGGGAGGATAGACATTGAGTGGATAGATAGACGATGAGGTATGTTAAGGCTGTCCCTTTCTTTCATGTGGCATGATCTTATTGATACAAACCCACACCAATGATATCCATAATGTCCCTATTCCTAGAAATACTAGAAGGAAACACGGTTCTTGATGTTCATATGATATTACTGATCTTTCCTTATGGTTATTAATCCTATATATTGATGTTGATCTCGTCTTATGGTTATTGTTCCTTGAAGGTGAGATATGCTGATGATGATAGTTTCATATTGGTAATCGGAGGTTTACAGACCTTACATCACTCCGATAGAGTCATAACTTTTCTTTGAGCTCTCATGCATGCTTTATATATATGTAGCTATTTTCTCGCATCGAGTCGCGCTATAGTAAGTCGAATTTTTTTACCCATTGTGCACACCACTACGATTTAGATGTACCGGAAAGCACCGATCCTATCATGGTCGGGTACGGATGACATCCGGACTATATGGTAAGAATAGTATATATATATATATATATATATATATATATATATGTATGAAAAATGTTTTTTAAAAAGGAAAACATGCGTGGTATCCGCCTTAAGAGGCATTCGAATGTGCGAGTTATTTCTCTTATCTCATATTTCTTTCATGTCTTTATTATGTTGTTATTCATTGCCTTACATACTCAGTACATTACTCGTACTGACGTCCTTTTTGTTTGGGACGCTTCGTTCATGCGCGCGAGTAGAACGGAGACGCATCGGACCCTTGGGGCTGCTTTCTCAATGTTTGTACAGGAGCACTCCACTTGTTCCAGAGCTGCAGTCCAGTTGGTATGATTCTTTTGTAGATATATGGGCATGGCAGGGTCCTATCCCTTCCTTACTATGTTATGCACTCCAGTAGAGGCTCGTAGATAGATATGCACAGCTAGATGTTCTATGACCCTCTCGGTCCAGATTTTGTTATATCATTTTGACAACCTTGTCTGCTTGTATACTTGGGCCCAGCTTGATGACATATATATATATATATAGGGCTGACTATGAGCCGTGTCTTGTAGATATTCAAATCAGTCATTTGCCATGGTGTGACGGTCACAGACTATAACCACACAATTTCTATATACCCGACTAGCTGTCACTGGGTCACCAATGGGTGTAGACACTTCGAAAAGTTTAACTGGCTCAGGTTTTACCCCAAATCAACCGGTAATATAAGGAGCAACATATGATAATGTAGAACCTGGATCAATCAATGCATGTACGTCATGAGAGAATACTGATAATATACCTGTGACAACATCAGGGAAAGACTCGAAGATCATTTGTCCGACCGGTGCATAGATATGACACCGAGGACCACCGAACCGGACGCTCTACTTCTGCCCTACCACGAGGCGCTGGTGTGCCGCCGAGCTTTGCCCGAAGGGTGTACGGATGATGAGGAACGACTGCCGATCCGATGGGCCGGACCATACCTCTCACAACCTCTTGATGGACACACAAAATATAGCCTAGTGACGTGGGCGTAACAAACAACTAAACCTCGATCGGCCACTTTCCCCCGATGTGGCTTACCACACATCGTGGTAAAGGTGGCCTCCATCCGGCACGAATCACCCTATGCGAGAAGCAGCTCTCGGGCTCGATCTAGGTTCGAGTGAATAGAGTCGATCAAATCTCTTGCTAAATTGTGAGGGTGCGATAGCATTTGAATGGCTTGAGTGCGTAGAATACTTGTTGCCTCGACCTCACTCCTTCTACTAACGGGACCTAAGGATCTAGCCCTCTTACTATAACCTCTATCATGCTAACCCTCACTCATCCGCTGTTGCTGCCACTCTTCTAAGTTCTAGGGAAAAGCCTGAATATGAGAAATATCCATACCCTCCTGAAGTGAGGGCGTCAAACAATTATCAATCAAATGTGGCCCCAACCCATTCACAAACCGGTATACGTGATCTCCCATATCAGCTACCATGGCGGGAGCATACCTGGCAAAAGAATTAAAACGAAGGCTATACTCTAGGGCACTCATATTCCCTTGTCTAAGATTCAAGAACCTATCAGCTCTGGCCCATCGAACCTCTGGCGTAAATAGTGTCGGAGGAAAGCATCTACAAACTCTTGCCATATCGATAGAGGTGCGTTAACTCCTCTAGAAGACATCTAAACAGTATACCAATGAACTACAACATCCCGTAATCTATAAGAGGCCAACTATACCGACTCAACATCCGAACGATGTATTACCTGCAATGCTCTCAACATCCCATCTATGAAGTTCTGCGGGTCCTCATTCAATTTTGACCCAAAGAATTCTGGAGGGTTTAAAATAATGAAATCACTGGCTCTGGCACAGACTGCTCTATCACTATGACCCGTACCTTGCCGCGGGGCCTGAGCGGCGACTAACTGGGTTAGCATATGGATGGCCTCTCTTATCTCCTTGACTGAGGCATCCGGTGGAGGAACTAGGGGTGTTGGGGCTAGAGCTGAGGCTCCTCCGTGATCCTCTGAAATAGGTGGAGTATGTGAAGACCGAGATGGAACCTTGTTCTTTGACTCACCCTCATCTACTGCGCACAGCGGTACTTCACTCCTCCACCTTGCTTTGTGCGCTTGCCACTTCGGGCCGTCGTAGCTTTTCTCTTCACGGGTATCCCGAAAACACATAACACACGGTTAGGAAAAGAGAAATTTTTATATCATGGCACTATCGCATGATCTATGATGAAGAAGAAAGGTCAATCATTCCTAAATGCCCGCAGCCTCCTGTTTATAAGTATGGCGTGCTTCATACCCATAAATAAGACTCTACTGGACACGGCTTGTAGACATACCTTAGGACGAACTGCTCTGATAGCACTTTTGTCAAGACCCAACCGGAGGTCCATAAGGGGCACCCAGAGCTAATCTACCGAGCACCTCTTAACATACTCTCATAATCTTATCTAGGTGAGCCACATGGCTAATTCATAATTAACATGAACAAAAAGGGCACAAGTTCCATCGAACGTAGACACATCTATATAAACATCATTAACTATGCCCGTATATACAAGCCGACAAGGGTACCAGAAAATGATATACAAAATATAGACCGATAAGGTTATCGGATATCTAGGTATGTACATCTGTTTACGAGCCTCACTACATGGAGTGTGTAATATCATAAAGACGGGACAGGATCTCGCCATGCCCAAATATGTGCACAAAATAATAATACCACCAATTGCAGCTCCGTATCAAATGGTGCACCTCTATGCAATCAACGTCGATGAAGCAGCCTAGGGGTTTGGTCTGTCTCCCTGTCTACCTACGGGCATGAACGCAGCATCCACAAACAAAAAGACGTTAGTACGGATAATGTACTGAGTATGTAAGGCATGAATAACAACATGAAGATAACATAAGAATAAGAGGACAATTTGTACCTCATAATACCTTTTAAGAAGACTGTCATATATACTTAACATTTCTCTAAAGAAAACATCTCATACATATACATATAATGGTACCGTACCCGGCCATATAAGCTCGGTGTGATGCGTACCCGGCCATAAAAAGGCTCAGTGTTATTCGTACCCGGCCATAACATGGCTTGGTGTTATTCGTACCCAACTGCGCGATGGTGTGCACAATAGTTATCATACCCGACCATATACGCTCCATGTCAGAAAATAGCTATATACATGTATGACATTCATGAGTATCCAAAGGAAACATTACAACTCTATTGGGATGACATAAAGTCGGTAAACCCCCAATTTCTATTATGAATTCACCATCATCATCATCATCATCATCACCACGAAGAGCTTTTATCAATAATATCTTAAGAATCTTGAAATTCATGAGCCTCTAGCATTTTCTAGGAAATAGGACATTATGGATATCTTAGATGAATTCACAATAAGGAAATCATGCCTTTAGAAAGAAAGGGTTTGCCTTAACATACCTTTACGTGCATACCTTTACGTCTCCTTAATTACTTAATGTTCTCCTTCCAAGCCCAAAAATCTACATTCAAGGGGATTCATACTAAGGTTAAGTCTTGAATACACTCTTAAGTTCAAACTAGTATAATTAACGAGCTAACAAAAATTGGGCAGTACTTCCCCTATTTTATAGACTTCCACCATATTACAAAACAACTCCAAAAAAATAATAATAACATCCACAACATCACAATCAAGAAGTTATATTCAATTTAATCTCAAATTTATCCAAAATCTCCTTTCAAGTTCTTCTCATAGTCATTAACTTCACTTCAACACTTTATGACTTCTCCACTTTAATTCTTTTCCTTTCCAAGAGTGACTAACCTTTACATCAACTCAATCATCTAAATAATAGGGAGAACATACCTTATAATGGAAGAACTTCACCTTACTCAACTGCTCCCTAAATCAAGTTATCACCACCTTGGAGAGAAACAAGAACAATCACCTTCCATGGATTCTCTTGAGGTTTTGATGTTTGATCTTCTCTCTTGATGGTATAGAAGGTTTTGGAGTATTGTATAACCTTCAATAACTTTCTAGAGATGTGGGGGAATAAGTGTGGGAGGTTGATATGAAAATGGGATCTTTTGGGATTTAAAAAGGTGTCAAAGTCCCCCCCCCCCCCCCCCCCCAATTTACGGTGGAGATGCGGCTCAGCATAATGGATATGCAGTCCCATCTCCCCTCCTCTCCTTATTGGAACTTGCATAAAACCTAATTAATCATCTAAGGGCCACTATTTCTCCCCTATCAGTAATGCTAAGCAGTAGTATGGCTCAAATGATCCGAAATCTTCCCAAAACACGACTCAATTTCCAATCTTTCAACAAAATTACGTCCGCCGCTACATACTTAGAATTGTTTGATACCCTCCTTGACCTTATAAGGGCTTCATGACACTTTGAGCTTACATTAGCTTACTCTTAATGCAAACGACATAAAATTTCCAAGCTATAGCAATACATGAATCTACAACATAACATTCACATTAGAAACAAGTAGTGCAGGTTGTGTCGTACTGGCGAGTCAAGGAATAAACTCACGTACATGTAATTTTGATCCTCAGATATCAATGAGGAAACCATCCTTCCATCACAATCAATCTACAACAAGAAAACAATACTACTATGAATAAGGAGGGGCATATCTCTGACTATCTCCCTTCTATTCATCATATCACCATCAACAACACATGAATACTAACATATCAACATCTCCAGCCTCTTTATAGAACAAGCACAACCCTATCATACTATACAACACCTCCAACAAATCAACTACAACATTAAACCATCAACTTCAAACTTGTGACAATTAAGTACATCAAACTAACTCATATATATGAAGAAGAGGGAAAATAATACCTCAGACTACACGAACCAGCCTTATTTTACCTTACTTCATCTTAAAGAGAGCTCTAATCAAGGAATCAAATAGAAGAGAGGAGTAGCACCAACACCATGAGGCTTACAAAGGGGAAATCACATCATAATAGTGTGGATCTTTATCTTGATGATGAAGGGACACTTAGAGAGTGTTTGGAAGCTCTTTGGGGCTGATTAGAAGTGTTGGATGGAACAAATGAGGGCTGCACCGCTTGGTTGATATAAATAGAATTTGCACCGCCAAGATTTCACGCCCACATTCACGGTCCGTGAATCTATTCCAAAGGGGCGAGAACCTCCCGTCAATCACCACCCAAATTTAAATTTTGCCTGCTTTCACGGGGAGGATTCCCAATTCGGGCCATAATAGGCCCGATCGGGGAACCTCCCCCAAAAGAACTTCTTAAAATTATTTTCCCGTTTTTTAACCTCATATTTCCAAAATTTCTTTGAAAAAA
>NW_026722725.1:0-16002 GCF_029784015.1 Lycium ferocissimum | reverse complement strand
TGTCTTCATCCACTTTTCCATATTTATTCTTAAGTCCCTCAACTATGTTCTCATGTTCCCTTTCTCCCTTTCTAGAGTTTTCTTCCTTTTTTCTTGATCTTTCTTTTCTTATCATTCTTTAACAAAAGATGACTTATTTGTCATCATTTCCACCCTTTTTCTTGAATCTGTGAAATTACTATTTTACCCTCGACTTTTCTCAATATTACCATTTTGTCCCTAGCCTTCCGCATTATTTCCTCGCCCATTTTGCGAATTTCTCTTCTTGCCTTAGCCTTTCTCAATATTTCCGTCCAATAATATTCATAAATAGTATTCATAACCAACTTATGCACTAAAATAATTTTGAAGATGGTCTTGCCCTTAACTTCCCGCAATTGTCCCAAAATATTCCGACGTACAAAACGCGGGATATAACAAAGTATCTTCGAGAGAGGCGTAAAATGGGCCAAGAAGGCCTCGTAAACTCGCCCCATACGCATACGGCTGGCGGGCACTCGCCCGGACGCATCCACGCACCATACCGCTAGCGCAACATCGTGCAACCGCATGACGCCATCTCAACCGACTCGTCTCAAGCACTAATCAACCGCAGTGTACGCCGCATCCGTCGGATGAACTCGAGGGTCCTCTCGCGGGTTTTGACCCAAAAACTCGGTGGCCCACAAAGTAGAAAATCACGGGCCCCCGACTATCACGCCCTCCGCACGATCATCCCCTCGCTCCTCGTCCGTGGACCTCGCCCGCTACCAACCGAGTCAATAATCGGACCGCTCGTAAGGTCCTATCATCCGCCCCCGGGCCGGGGGCCGGAGGCAGTGTACCGGTGCCGCGGAGCCGGCGGGAGCCGCCTTCAGGTGTGCCTATAGTCGCTCCAAATCCCCCTCCGACACCGGCGGCGTAAAGACAACCAGCCGCCGGAGGCACACCTTTGCTCAACCGAGCACGAGCCCTAGTGAGTCATTCGGCTCGCCGGTCTCCACCGCCACCGTAGACTTGCCCTTCGGGGCAGTTGGCCTTCCTCGGAGGCATCAAATAAACCGAACATTTCGTTAGAAAAGAGTCATCCCGATAACACAAATTTATCGCACGATCTAAGATCAAGAAAGACAACATCCTAAATGTCCCCCGTAGCCTCCTCGTTTTACGGATGGGGCGCACAACACACCGACAAACTACTAGACACGGCTCGTAGACATTCCGAGGACGAATCCCCGCTCCGATACCACTGCCGCACGACCCAACCCCCGTAGGCCGCGACTAGTGCCCGAATGGGCACACCCAAACACAATCGCAAATTCGAGTCGCAAATGATGGCTTATACAAACACAAATATCAAACGTCTCGTATTGTATCAACCGTTCCCAAATAAATCTCAAACACAATCGAATATATATCAAAAGCCTATACAAGGCTATCCAATGGCGCAACGGCCCAAAACATATACAAATGCAAGCTCCCGACGATATCGCTACGGCGAACGGGATCGCCCGAATAAATAATATACAAATACAACTGTACGTAATGGGTATAAACCACATACATGTCCATGTACACCAAATAGACAAGCGTAATCATATGACGGCTGTGGCCCCGCCGTACCCCCGAACAAATATATACAAATGCAACGAACGAATATATACCAAAATATGGCTAATAAGGGGAGCACTCCAATCGGCACAGTAGAGAGGGTGTCCTAAACAGGTGGATCACCAAATCGTGTTCGTACATCGCGGCATGAAACGCAACTCCGTAGGAAGGGGGGCACAAGACGAAATATGTACCGAGTATGCAAAGCAAGATATAAGATACAGATCCGAGTCAAAATCGAAACAAAGAGTTGTAGGTAAACAATCATTTCCAAAGTATCAAAATGTTCACTTTAAAAATACGAATTATGCATAGGGCACAGAAAATATGGTCGCCCGCCCGTCGATGGCGCCATAACACAAAGATAACACCGTAAAAGTTTCAAATCTCCGTATCCCCGTCCACATATAAACACGCATAACGCCATACATAGCATAACACCAAATATGAGCGGAACCCGCCCTCGAGCGAGGGCTCGGCGAACCATAATCATTAAAAGATAACACCGGAGTATAACAAAGTGCGCACGACAAAGAATCGGCCGGACTCCTACGAAAGATATAAATAATGCACGAACGGAGTCATGAGTAACCATATGCATAAAATCATTATCATAGACTCAAATGATAAGTAAAATGATCATACTTAAAATCGGGATATTAGTCATATCATATTTTGTCAAAAGTTATCAAAATTACAAAGAGGAGAGTCGCGGGGCCCACGGACGGGTGTTGACCCGAGTCGGGCCCGCCTATGAAAAACATACTTATCATACATCATACAATCACCCACGAGCATATCGAGTCAATCCGATCCTTTCTGTGAAAGATACGAGCGTTCGTAGTTACGGGACTTTTAAAAGCCAAACTTTTTGTACAAAAGTTGAAAATCAAATATTTCAAAGGCATAAAGGCCCATATTTCATCATACTAACATACGAATTTCCAAGAAATGAATAAGAGTCATAAACATGCTCGGATTGCGAGAATAGAATTTTCTATAGGTTGGTTATAGCCTATTTGTAACTAAGGCATGCCAAAGAAGAAAGAATGAAGCTTTACATACCTTGAATGCACCCAACGCTAGCTCAAACTCAAAATAAATCCAACCTACGTCTCGGGCTCGCCCAAGTCTACAAACAAGTCATAATATGCCAAACATTAGCTATGGACGTTTAAGCATTTAATTCCAAACTAACACTAAATTCTACGTAAATTTGGGCAGCATTTCCCCCGTAATAGCCACCCCGAGAATTTAACTCGGCCAAAATCAACAACAACAACAACAACAACCAACCTAGCAACATCAATAATCAATCCGAAAGGTAATATAACATTAATAATTCTCTTTTATATCATTCAACAACATTCATAAATTCAATTCAACGGCTTACCTTCAAGCCAACATCGACGCTTATACATTCAAATACTAACCCGAACCCATACCAACAACATTAAAAGACATTCTAAGCAATTCATACAATATTTCCAACAATCCAACAATTGTTCTAATCCACCCGAAATCAGTCCCCAAACCCGAATCATGATTTGCATCCACAATTCACATTCTAACAATGCTATTTTCATCAATATGCAAATTACATTAAATGCACAATAACCTCCGAATCAGTCCGCAACAATTACAACATCAATTTGAGTCATTAAACATTCATTTCCAACATAGAATTCATAACGACGTCGACTAAAACATTAAGCGATATTAATTCATTTCTTGTTACATGAATGGCCTACATTCGGCCAACACCTCCCACCAACATATAAAGATGATTCTCATTCCTTACTCCACTCTACAACTATCACAACATGCTACATAAGATCAATTCATCACCTCAACACAACACAACATACACACACCTCACACGGCTAAAACACCATGCACACAACTCACTTCCAACATACTATTTTTCATGATATTCATCCATTTTAACATACTACAACATGCATACAACCTTTATAACATATAAAACATGATCAAATCTTACCTTTCCTCTTCAATTCCACAATAGGCTAGGGTTTGAAATAATGAAAACTAGCGGGTTGATCGCTCCAACAACACTTCCACGCTACTTAGGGACCTTCAATTAGTGGATGAGCACCAAAGAAATAATTTTGGGATGGCTTAAATGGAAGGTGATTTTTTGGCCCTTGGCCGAGAGCCAAGCTTGTTGTTCTTCACTTTCTTGATTTTTTCTAAGTGTTGAAATGAGTAATGAAGACTAGTTGGTCATCTTTTAAGCCCCTTGACGAATCATACATAACCTCTCGTCCACACAAGTGTTGGACCAATTAAAATTGTCCACAAATTGTGTGGGCCAAACTCCACATCACACGGCCAACCATAGAAAAATTGCATGATTTTCAAGTTCCATAAATTCCAATTTTGGTCCCAAATTTTTCTAATTGTTCCATACCAATAAATTCATGCACAACGTATGACTCAAAATAAAATCGAAGGTCAAAAATCCCGACTTTGTATCCCGGAATGGTTTTGTCCCTAACTTATCATAGTTAATCCGGATTATTCCAATGTACAAAAATGCGGGATATAACAATGTGACAACTGCGGGCTTGGAAAATTGTGATATTATTTTAACCTGCTAATTCTTTGTTGAGTTGCTAAGGTTTATAGGCGATGAGGTATGTTAAGGCTATCCATTTCCTTCTTTTAGGCATGATCTTTATGAACCGGACGTACACGTTATGTTAATCCATAATGACTCTATTCTTAGATGTTAGGAATGATTCATCTTCTATAATGTATCTTCGTATTGTAGCCTTCCTTCGTATTCAATATGATCTTTAGAGTTACTTATACTCTTATCATGTTTCGCATTGCATCTCATTCATATATATATGCATATACGTACCAATGACCCCCTGTGTGCTATATGCGCTTATATTATGTACTATATATATATATATATATATATATATATATATATATATATATATATATATATATATATATATATATATGGGGAAAGTGACGACGTTATACGAACTACCACCTGATCAGCTAGTCCCGTGATGATACGATGATGATGATGATGCCCACAGGGGTCGATACGATACGATACGACGGGTTGCCCACAGAGGCTTGACAGGCGTTATATACACACACACACACACACACACACACATATATATATATATATATATGTATGACTTCATGCATGCATGCACAGTATTTATGCATATCATTAGCCCTCAGAGGCAGTTCGGATGCACAGTAATTACATACATGATTGACTCACAGGGACAGTTTAGACATGGAGGTTTCATTCACTTACCCTATGCTTTCTTATGCCTCTCTTATGCTACTCTCGTGCCTTATACACTCAGTACTTTGTCCGTACTGATGTCTTTTTATTTGGGACACTGCGCTCATACCCGTAGGTTGACAAGGAGATGGTACAAATCCTTAGGCTGCCATCTTAGCGTTCGTACAGGAGCACTCCACTTGTTCCGGAGTTGTAGTTCAGCGTGGTATTATTCTTTTGTGTATATATGGGCATGGCGGTGTCCTGTCCTATCCTTATTATGTTATGCATTCCAAAGAGAGGCTCGTACGTATATGCTAGCTAACGTTCTATGACCTTTTCTGATGTTATTTCACTTTGACGTCGTACGATGTTATTTCACTATATATATATATATATATATATATATATATATATATATATATATATATATATATATATATATATATATATATATATATATATATATATATATATATATATATATATATATATATATATATATATATATATATATATATATATATATATATATATATATATATATATATATATACGGGGGCTTGTGTCCCTCATAATTTATGACATTTATTAGCTAGCATTATCATCCACTCGTATATGATTATGTGACACATGTATGTTATTTGGTGCTCGCAGGTTAGCTCTAGATGCCCGTCATAGCCTCCGCCTGGGTTGTGAAAAAAGTGGTATTAGAGCAAGTCATCCTAGGGTTTGTCTACGAGCCATGTCCAGTAGAGTCTTCTTTATGGGTGTGAAGCACACCACACTTATAAACAGGAGATTGCAGGACATTTAGGAACAATTGACCTTTTTTTCTCATCTTAAACCGTGCGATAGAGCCATGTTATGAGGATTCCTCTTTTCTGACCATATGCCATGATTTCAGTATTGCCTGTGACTTGGAAAGCTTTTGCCATTCAGAACGGTAAGTCGGTTGCAGGAAGGAGAACTGGACAGGTACCGCCCATAGATGTTGAGGAGGGCGAGTCCCAGAATGAGATTCCATTACAGACCTCTCATACTATGCCCACTTTAGACAAGCTTAGAGGAGCTCCCAGCTCTTCGCCCTCCGCCTCCAACTCCACGCCCACCCCCCCCTCGCCCCTCCACTTGATGCCTCAAAGCAGAGACGAGATAGGCCATTCGCTTGTTGGTGCCGTTAGTGGTTATTGCTCGGTGCCCAAATGTGGTACGGCCATGGTGATAGAACTATTAGTGCCAAGGTCTGATATTTTATTAATTTAGACCCTCTAGAATTCTTTGGGTCGAAACCGATGAGGACCCGTGCACTTAATAGATGGGATGTTGAGGACGTCATGTGGTGACGCATGCTTCGTACACCAAGTCACGGGAATTGGCTTCCTATAGATTACGGATGTTGTTGTTCATTGGTATGAGACTTGGATGTCTTCTAGAGGGGTTAATGGACCCCCACCTCTGTGGCAGGAGTTCATAGATGCTTTTCTTCGATATTATTTACTGCCATAAATTTGACGGGCCCTCTAATAGTTTTCTAAACCTTAGACTGGGGAACATGAGTGTCACACCCTTAATCCGACAGGGTGTGATAGGCACCCGACCCTTACCTAGGGCCGAGCGAACCCGCTGACTCTCGTAATACTCGTAATCGTACTGGGCCCTTAGCCTTAACACAAATATGTAATGAAATTTTTTTTCGGAAAACAAACATGCCTTTCCGTCTTTCTCAAACCAAATAAAAATCTATAATCATATAATACCTGTAATATAATGCATAATAGTACATCGGCTTATAGAGCCGCTTACATAACTGACACATTATACACATGACTCGTCCGTAAAGTCTCTAACATATAGAACCAACTTTCATAATATAAACATCCCCGACTCCTAGCATTCGAGGGAAATGGAGCTCGCCAAACCCACCGGAACATCTTCTACTAATGTCTTCACTGTCCGGGTGTACCGCGCGATGAAACGTGTACTCGAAGAAAGTGGGGTCACGGGAATATGTACTGAGCATGTAAAGCATGGAATACAGAAAATGAGATCATAACCGAAATAAGGAGTACGTACAAGGAACATAATAAACTTAATGTCAAAGTGCTTGTATCTCGAAAGACAAATCATACATACGAGGTGCGTAAGACCAATATAATGATCGGAATGCCGAAATGCTTAGCTTTCTTTTAAAAACATTTCGTCATGTATATATAGAAAATAGATCATATCATAGTAGCCGACATTAACCGATGTGGGATTCGCCAAACCAATGTGGGATTCGCCTAAACCAATGTGGGATTCGCCTAAACCAAATAAAGTGGAATTTGCCTCACCACTGGGTTTGCCCCACCATTGGGTTTGCCCCACCACCGGCTCTGAAACCAATAGATCATATTCCTGAATACGTATATATATAACATATAACGTGTCCCGGCCCTCCAGTGAGGGACTCGGTAAACAGAATCATCAAATTATCATATCGCGTCACATCGTATTTAATCATCATATTATCATATCATCATATTAAACGTACTCATCATATTATCATATCATCGATTAAACAAATCATCATATTACCGTATCATCGTAATGTATTCATTATATTATCGATCATCACATTAACAAATCATCATGTCATCGTATCATCGCATTATCATATCATATACCCTATGCGGTCCGTAATAGGACCCGCGACGGAACGTGGTCGCCCTCCCCGCCTTGGGCGCCACAACTCATCATACTTAAGTTTTCATATCTCCGTCTCTCCGTCACACATTATATCATATAACCACGGTACCCGGCCAAGAGGGGCCCGGCGTACCGGACACATCATAACACCATAATATCGTACGCTCATCATACTTCGAAGCTCATCATACTTCGGATTGTGCACACGATAGTAACCGGCCCGGACTCGGCGAAGGAAGTAACAATAATATGCACGAGCAGAATCGTGGGATCTATATGCAACTCACAACATTTATACGTACTTACCGTAATAATCAAACAAATTATCATTTACACATCAATGGCATTAGTCAATTCAAATCTTTTCCGGATATTACTCGGAAACATATCAATAAAGCTCTATCAATCATAGTTACGTATCCAAATCATATGCATACAAATTCTTATTTCATACATTTACACAGATTCCATAAAACAATTAAAATAGACTATCATTTAAAAACCAAGCCAATAGTCATAGTCAAATCTAGTTTCTTTCGAATGTTACTCGGGACTTGTCAAATAAAACTCTAGCCATCATAGATACGATCAACATCATATACATACGATTTCTCATTTCGTACTTAACGATGTTGAGTAATCATATCTGAAGTCAAGTTGTTAACCATATTAAGTTCTTTTTAACAAGCTTGTTAGAATTATACAAAGGAACGTCTTATGGGCCCACGGACAAGTACCCAACCGATCCGGCCCGCCCGTGGTGGTTAAGATCATCATACGCTAATGTAACCTCCACGGACATATCGAAGCGATCCGAGCCTTCCTATGGAAGTTACTGACGTTCGTAGTTACCGTCCCTTTTACGAACAAAATCTTTCTACGCATGTTCATATATAATCATACAAGCAGGCATAAGGACCACAATTTAACTATCTTACGAATACGGATATCAAGAAGCAACTAAGACTCATAGACGTGCTCGGATCGTAGGAGTAGAGTTACCCCGGGGTCATATCATAGCCTACATGTACTAAGACATGCCAAAGAAAAGAGAGTCAAGCTTACATACCTTGGCCGCCCTCTATGCTAATCCAAACTTACGTCTCGGCTCACACGATCTACAATGCTGTCGTTAAGCATCATCCATTAGCCATAACACTTAAGAATCCAATTCCAAATTAACACTTTGTCTACAAAAATTTCGGCAACATTTCCCCTATAACTTCAACATCCCCGAGAATTCAACTAGGCCAAATCAAAAACAACCAAACCAACAATCATATTTACAACATCAATAATCCATTCACAAATATTCAAGACAATCCAACCCATGTCTTACTTCACCCGAAACTTCCAAATGCCATAAGAACAACCACAATACATTTCTCTTTCGAATTCATAAACTATATCAACAATTCTATACGTTAGCAACATCATTTTCATTAATGCAAGAAGCCATATTGAAATCACATTATCTTCTAAATCAGCCCACAACCAAGTACAACTTTAATTTGAGTTATCAAACCTTCATTTCCATCACATATTCCATAACAACAACTACAATACCGAGTAAATTTAACTCACCATTCCTACACAACACACACACCTATTCGGCCAAGCACCCACATCCATGGTTTCATGAATTTTTATCCATTCCTTCACATTACAACATGCACAACTATCCATAATACAACAATCCAAACATGCCAAGTAAGTTAGTTCTTTACTCCTATATAACATTACCTACACACGGCCACACACAACATACCATATTTTCATGAACTTCACCCATTTCTACATTTCACAACATGCACAAACACCCATAAAACATGTAGAGAAGATCAAACCTCACCTTTTCTCATCCACCTTCTCCACTCGGCTAAGATACATGATGGCAAGGACAGATGATTCTCTTGTTCCAATAACTATTCCACGTCGTAGAGGACCTTCTAATTAGTAGGAAAGCATGAAGAAATTTATTTTTCATGATCAACAATTTGGAGGCGTTTCGCCAGCCTCTTGGCCGATTGCCTTTCTCCTTCTTTTTTTCTCCATCTCTCTTGAATTCTCTAGAGTTGGAATGATAAGTTGTCTTGCCTTGTCATGACTCACACACACATATATATATAATTAGGTGCACATGGCCGGTCTTGTGCACTCTTTTTTTTTTTTTTTCTTCCAATTTTCTAGAAATTTCTTAAAGCCATAAAAGATGAATTGTTGCTTTGCATGGTCATCTTTGTCCATGTATGTATTTAACCCTTACAAATATAAAATGGACACATACACCCCTTTCATGGCTTGAAACAATTGGCCATCCATGGGTGGGTCCCACGGCCACTTGGCTTTTTCCAAGAAGTCATGCATAATGAAAACTTCCAAATTCCAAGCTTGCCCCTAATACTTCATGCCAATAATACCTATGTACGACTTGTCCAAAATTGTCCCAACATACAAATTACGGGATATAACAATGAGTGTTCGGAGTATAGTCGTCATTTTATTTCTTTGACTAGATATGCTCTAAGCTATGGTAGCTGAGATGGATGATCGTGTTTATCGATACGTGAGTGGATTGGGGTGACACTTGATTGATGACTGCATGACGGCCTCCCTTCAGACATGTATGGATATTTCTCATATTTAGGGGCACGCTCAGAACCTAGAGGAGCGTAGGCAGCAGCGGAGGGTGAGAGTGACTATGATAGGGGTCAGAGTAAGAGGGCCAGATCTTTAGGATTTTCTAGTGAATACAGAGGTGGTCCGAGGTAGAAGTTCTCCAGGCACTAAGCCTATTCAGCAGCAAGTGTGTCGCCAGCGCTGTGACCTGTGTTTGATAGACCCACTCATTTTGAGCTAGTCAGTTCCGGTCATAGCCTCGCATCGAGTGGTTCCGCCGGGATAAGGCCATCTTTACCCCGATGTACCCAGCGCGATAAGTTACATACTGGGCAGTGCCGTTTGGGTTTAAATGTTTGTTATACCTGTGGTCATCCAGGCCATATTATGCGAGATTGTCCTTTGAGAGTTAGAGGACGTATAGTTTAGCCGACAGGCTCTGCAACGGGATCTTGGACCTATGTACGCCCTTCTAGGTAGATTCCTCAGACACCAGCCAGTCGTGGTAGAGGCAGAGGTGGAGTGTCCAGTTCGAGTAGTCCTCAGAACAGTATTTATGCATTGGCTGGTCGACAGGATCTTGAGTCTTCACATAACGTGGCTACAGGTATATTATGTTATATCTCGCATTTTGTGCGTCGGAATATTTTTAAGTTGGTTGCGACAAATTATGGACGAGGTTATTTTCCGACCTTGTTGTAAGACATAAGTGTTTTATGATTTCATGGGATGGAGATATTAAGGAAAATTTGGGGTAAAAGTGAGGTTTTGGAAATTTTATTTCATGAAAATAATAACCATGTGGCCATGCACATGACTTGTGGGCCATAGGCCACATGTATGAAGAATATGTGTAGTATTGGAAGACTTATTAAGTCATCTTCCTTATTCTCATCTCTTGGAAATTTCTAGAAAATTGGAGAAAAAGAAAAAGAACAAAAAAGAGAAAAAAGAGTGCACATAACCGGCCATGTGGACTCATTTACATATATATATATATATATATATATGATTAAGTCATGAAAAAGGGAGACCAATTCATTATTTTGTCAAGCCTAGAAAGTTCAAGAAAAATGAAGGAAAAAAAAAAAGGAGAAACGGCTAGAGGGGCTAGCCGAACCAGCCCCATAAGGTTGATCATGAAAATTGTTTTCTTCTAGTCGTTGGAGAAATTGAATCGTTCGTTGTTGCAATTCTTCAACTCTAGCCGAAGGAGAAATAAGTGGAAGGTAAGATTTAATTCTCTCTACATGACTTGTAGGTGGTTGTGCATGGTTTGTGTGTGTGGTGGAGTGTCGAAATGAATGAAAATCATGAAATTGGGGTGTTGTGTGTAGCCGTGTATGTGCTATATGGTGTAGGAATGATGAATTATTGTTACTTAATATTTTGATTGTTGTTGTTATGTGTTCTATGATGAGAATGAAAGTTCAATGACTCAAGCGAAAGTTGTAGCCGTTTGTGGGCTGTTTTGAGGCTAATGAAATTGTAATATGGTTTGTAGTATTTACGATAAGAATGTTGTCATTGTGTGAATTGTTGATATAGCGTATGAATTTGAAAGAAAAAGAATGCATTGTGTTGCTCTTGCCAAGTTTGGAAAGTTTCGGGTGGAGTAGTATATTGTTGGAGTCGTTTTGAATATTGCATGGATTGATTGGAGTGTTCTTGAATCGTGTTTGAATGGTTTCGGATTAATACTTGAACGTATGATCAGTGAAGTTGAATCGATCGTATGTAGATTATTTGAATATAAATGAAATGTTGTCGAATTATGTAGAAAGGAATTATTGATGTTAGAATGCGTTCCGAATCACTTATGGATATCGCTATCATGTTTGTTGGTTTGGTTGTTGTTGAGATTGGCCGAGTTGAATTCTCGGGGATGTCCAATTTATAGGGGAAATGCTGCCGAAATTTCGGTAGATAAAGTGTTAATTTGGTATTGAATGCCTAAGTGCTTATGGCTAATGATCGATACCTAATGATGTTATTGTAGATTATGAGAAGTCGAGACTTAAGGTTGGATTGGCTTAGGAAGCGACTAAGGTATGTAAGGCTTACTCTTTCCTTCTTTGGAATGTCTTAGACGCAATTAAGGTATGACATGATTTGTGCTTGGGGTAACTCCGCTCTTACGTTCCGAGTATGTATATGATTGTTATTTACTTCATGATGTAACATACTTCATATGGTCCTTAAGTCTTATATATGCTTGGGATTCAAACATGGTATAAAGAATTTTGTTCCTAAAGATCCTATGTCTAAAAACGTCCGTAACTTTCGTAAACAAAACCGGATTGCTTTAATGCGCTCACAAATGATCCTATGACATGTAATGACTTTAACTTTCATGTACGGGCCGGATTGGTTTAATGCATATACGTGGGCTCCGAGATTTACGTTTGAATAGTCCTAACGACTTGTTTTTGAAAGAACTTAACATGATGTCCGCTTTGACTTTCGAACGTCGACTACCTACTTGCCGAGTCTATGATGATTTATGTGCATATGGTTTCTCACTACTCGCTCGTGCAAGCTCAATATGTCTTTCACCGAGTCCGGGCCGGCACGTATTCTTGCACATTCCTCTTCATTGTTCACCGAGTCCCTCATTAGAGGGCCGGGTACGCTATATATGTATATATGTATACGATGACGATGATGGGGATGGCGGCGATGGCACACCGAGTCCCTTGTGAGCGGGGCGGGACACGCTTCACCGAGTCCTCACTAGAGAGGGCCGGGTACGGCATGTATATATATATATATATGATGGTATGATGACATGATTATGATATGATTTACTCACCGAGTCCCTCACTAGAGGGCGGGTACGATATATGTACAAAGATATGATTTTACTCACCGAGCCCCTCATTAGAGGCTCAAGTACGGTATATATGTATGATAATATGATGATACGATTATGATATGATTTATCTACCGATATATGTATATATATGACAAATGTTTTTTGAAAGGCAAGACTTATGATTTTTCCGTACTCTTTACTTCGCATGAATGTCCCGCTTACTATATTTCATGCTTTACATACTCAATTACATATTCATCGTACCGACCCCGCTTCTTCGGGGTCTGCGTTTCATGCCACGCGTACACCCAGATGAGTTGAAGACATTAGCGAAGATGTTCAGCGGGATTGGCGAGCTCCGCTTGCTCGGAAAGGTCGCCAAGTCGAAGTATTATGTTATAGTATCATATTCTCGTGTTAGAGACTTTGCGGTGTTGTGTGGTATAGG
Source organism: Lycium ferocissimum (assembly GCF_029784015.1). Taxonomy (NCBI): domain Eukaryota; kingdom Viridiplantae; phylum Streptophyta; class Magnoliopsida; order Solanales; family Solanaceae; genus Lycium; species Lycium ferocissimum. The sequence goes on along the minus strand of NW_026722725.1, from coordinate 2,559 downwards.
ATGCTCGGTTATGTAAGCGGCTATGTAAGCCGATGTGTTATTATGCATTGTATTATAAGTTCCATATGTTTTTATATGATACATTCTCTTTGGTTCGAGAAAGGTAAAAAGCATGTTATTTTCGAGAAAACTTTCGGTATGTATTTATGTTACGATTTGAGAGCCAGCGTGATTATGAGTGTTATGTGAGTCAGCGGGTTCGCTCGGCCCTAAACAAGGGTCGGGTGCCCATCACACCCCAACGAAATTTGGGTGTGACAAATTGGTATCGCAGCGGTTCGTCTTAGGGGTTGTCTGCAGTCGTGTCCGGTAGAGTCCCCGTTATGGTGTGAAGCGCGCCACATTTATAAACAGAGGCTACGGGGCATCTAGGGTAGTTACTCTTCTTTGACATCTTAGATCGTGCGATAGAGCCAAGTTATAGGAAATGAGATTCCCGATACTAATATTTGATTTCGACGCAGAAAAATGGCGTTGACGAGAAAGTGGACAGTAGTATTGGAAGCTATGAAGCATGAAGGTAAGAGACGGTATGAAAGATACACGTCAGGTCAGATATGGAAGGATGATTGGAATACAAGTTGAGATCCAAAAGGGAAAGTAAACAAGAAAGTGTGACAGATGCCGACTGAGTTGGGCATACAAGGTATGTTTATTATTTTTGTACTGTCGATGATGTTGGGAGCCCTGTGAGGCTGTGATATGATGTGATATGCATATATGTATGTTGGCCCTGTGAGGTATTGTTGGTATTTCTGTGTACGGGTTTTGAGATAATGTAACTGGCATAGGAGAAACTCCCGAAATTTTTCCAGGAATAAAGTGAGGGTGAGATATAAGTTTGTAATATGTCCCGGAAGATCGCGCCAATAGTACTGAAAAGAATTTTTTTTTGACTAAGCTACGAGTACGGTCGACACCGAGAAAGAAGCTAATTATTGAATCGGGGATAATAATAATTATAGAGCCGATGTTGATATGGTACAGAGAAATTGAAAGGATTAAGCAGTGTTATATTATCGGATTGATTACGAACAGGATGTAATATGAAGATAGTAAGGACCTTATGGAAATAAGTAAAGCCTAATGAGAAAGCGACTAAAGCTATGGCGTGGTCTACGTAGCTAGAATGTAAAAATAAGTGTGAAACGGAAAAGTGAGTTATGGAACGAGTAAGTGAGACTTATTAAGTTTTGTAAGGAAAGTCTGGAATAAAGGTTATACAACAGTGGAAATGATAGCGAGTGTAAGGAGAGAGAAGGTAATCGGAAGGGGGAAGTAAGAAGAGAGTGAGACACCAGTATAGTTGTCACGACCCAACCCCGTGGGCCGTGACTAATGTCCGAATTGGACACTTAGACGTACCCGACACCCAGAATTAGCATATTAACTCGCATAATCATAATTAATTACATATAGCCTCAGATATCGCATAATAATCAACATAAGTAGCATAAGCCGGTTAAAGTAGGGGTCAAACAAACGAGAATCTCAAAATATGTACAAAGGCAAGCCGACTAGCCTGCCGCGTGGCGGAGTGGACCGCCCAAAACATACAACACACACACACATAGGGCCGTATGCGTATATAGCCATACCTACGTACATGTCCACGTACCCTCTAAATAGAGTAACAAAATCATATACCGGACGGGCCCCGTCATACCCCCGGGATAAATATGTACATATGCATCGAAAAAAGTATATATACCAAATATAGGCTCGGACGAAGGCACTCTCGAAAAGCAGAACGGAACTGTCTGGTGTCACGACCCAACCCCGTAGAAACAGGATCGGTGCCCGATCTGGGCACCCAAACGCATCTATCGAACGCTATCTCAAGTTATATCAAACACGTCCAGGTATCCAACCGGGGCCGACAAGGCTATCTTCCAAATTTGGATAATTTCCAGAAAAATTTCGGCAGAGCTTCCTTTATTTTACGGATTATCGAGAATAACACCCACTTGCACGCGAAAATACCAACAAGGCCACACGTGGCCAACAACACAACATATATATATATATATATATATATATATATGGACCGAACGCGCGAGCGACGGGGTGCGCCCGGACACAACATATCACATACGCTTGTCTGTCTGATATGACCCCCCCACAAACATGTCCACGTACCTGCGGGCGTACGTACGGAATCACATGACGGGGCGTCCCGCCGTACCCCCCGAACAAACACACACACATGCACGAAAGTATATTTATACTGCAAAATATATGAACTAAGGAAGAAGGAGCACTCCCCGGAAAGCGAACGGATGGCTGGGCGGTGGATCCTCAGGCGGGCGGCGATGCGGGCATGAAACGACCCCGAAAGGAAATTCGTGCGGAATATGTCTTGGTATGTAAAAACACGAATACGGTAAATAGAACCACAACCGAGCGGACTTTATCGAGAATAAATATAAAAATCGGGGAATCAAAAAAACTTTGTGAATTATATCTCTATATCCTTTCATGTCTCCCTCATTATATACATTTGGGTTTGGGCCCCCTTTTAAAAGGGGACTTTAAAAATATTTAAAAATCATATAATAA
>NW_026722724.1:0-7189 GCF_029784015.1 Lycium ferocissimum | reverse complement strand
TTCTTTCCTTTTTCTTTCTTTTTTTCTCCTTGGCCGTGTCTCTCTTTTATTTCTCTGATTTTCTTTTGTTTTTCTTGAAACTTAAATAAAGCCACTCTCTCTTATATGCATATTAATCACATGCAAATTAATTAATTTGCATGGACTTGGCCTTATGCAGGCCGGTTGGAGCCTCCACTTTGGCCTTTGTTTTTCTTATTTTTTTTTTGGCTCAATTCATTAAAATCTCGTTTGTAATTTCCGAAACACATTTTCAAATTCCAATTTTGCCCTTATGCCTTTTCCAACGTTTCCGCATTCAAGCTTCATATCCGCCACACACCTTTCAAAAAAAATTCAAACATGGCCTCCTTCTCATAATTCACAATTATTTCGAATTTTTCGATTATGCAAAGACGGGATAACGCTTTAGAAACATCTAACCGTACACACATCTACAAGCCTCTACATAGAATACGAGTGACCATAATGACCAATACCCATAGATAACGCCTCCGAGCAAATGGAGCGCTCACGAGGATTCGGCCCGTGGAAAACCCCACATGGGTCATATCCATCTACCTATCTACCTACGGGCATGAACGCGAAGGTTCACAACAAAGGACGTTAGTACGAAAAATGTACCGAGTATGTAAGCATGAACACGATATGGAGCATAACATGTTATAAAGAGATAACCGTACTTCGAATGCCTTCTTAGCGGGTACACCGTGGCGTTTATCCTTTTTACAAAAACATTTCTTATACTTATATAACATAATAGTGTTGCGGAATGTGCAGCCCAATCCATAAATATATTATATCATCATTATATATCCATGTATCTCGCGTCCGGGCATCCCGCATCCAGGACGATATCATAGTATACCAACCGATCGTTGTTAGCGTATATAATGTTGTCACCCCTTTCATACCCCCATATACATATATAATATGCGCGTATATAACGCCATCATCTTTTCTCATATCATAAATACATATATAATATAAATAGCATGCATGAGAGCCCAATTAAAATTACCATTTTGTCGATGGCGTAAGGTCGGTAACCTCCAATTTATATTATGGAATAATGCATCATCGCTATATCTCACCTCAAGGAACGCAGTAACAAAAGGTGAGATCAACAACAATGAGTAAAATCAAGGAGATCATGAAATAAGCTCAATAATCTCATAATAGCATCAAATCCATAAGCTATGAAATCTCTAGGATAGGATCATCATCATCATCATTATCATCATAGAAAACATCTATCTTTGGCATTATAAAAACTTTGAGAACAGAACTTTTAGCTTTTTTGGGAATAAGGATGTTATGGAAAGCATGTGTGGATTCATAAGAAAAGAATCATGCCTTTAAAAAGAAAGGGGATAGCCTTAACGTAACCTTTTTGGTCTCCTACTACTTGATGCTTATCCTTCCAAGTTTGAATCTACATTCAAGATAATTCATACTCCGTTAGGCTTATCGCTATGCTTATCTTATGTCTCTGAAATTAAACCCCTTAGAATGCCAAAATTAAAGATCGCCCGTTTGTTCAGTCCCAAAAATTACAATACCAGCAGAACCAACACAACAACAACAACACTAACACAACAAGATCATCATCAATACCAAAAAATATTTCATAAACATCCCACACAATGTTTATCAACATACAATAATAATACATTTCCTTACTTTCCAATCAAGGAGCATAATCTCACCAACACACCAACAACGTTAGAAAGCATCCATATACATGGAAATTATCCCAACAACACAGCCACAACATGCTCAAAATAGTCCATAAACTCAATAACTACAACACAACACCTTATGACCTTTCTTCCATAACTATTTTTACTTTTAAAACTTGTTAAACCTTTAAATCAACTCAACATAAGAGATATAATGAAGAACATACCTTATACTTAAAGAAATTTAGCCACACCAACTTTCTTCAAGACCAAACTCACCACAACATCAAGTAGAAGCAGGAACAATCACTTTTCATGAACTAGTTTGGTGTAATCTTATTGAATTCTTGATTTAAGGGGCTATAAGTGTTTAAGAGAAGTGTATGGATGTTTTTAGAGCTCAAAAGAAGTGTAAATGATGAAAAAAGGGGAATAATAGGGTATTTATACCCTTTGAAAATAGGTTCCACCGACTTTCCACAAACCCGGCTATTTTGACAACCTTATCTTGAAATGCCCATAACTCCCTACTACGATGTCGTACCGATGGATGGTTTATTGCATTGAAAATTACACTTGACGAACGTCATTTTAGGCTCTTGAAACACCTCGAAACTCCCATATACTAGAGATATACTTTCTCCCGACTTGACCAAAATTTCAAATTTTCGACAAACTTATTTTCTTCGATTTGCTTGGTCACGAATCTTTCGAGACTCTCTATAAATGATATTTATCATTAATTATACTTGATAATAGTCATGTTCTTTGGTTCCAAGGTTGTCCTTCCAGTTATGACTTACTAGATCATAATTCATCCTTTACTTCATTGTTACGTACTTTCCATGGCTTGTACCTTTCAAAAATTCGTAGGACCTCTCCGATACTCCATTGATACATTGAAATATGTGGCGTGCTCATGCTATGAAAGTGAGAGGTGTAACAGATTCGGATTCGGGCAACTTTTGTGAAGATATAGGCTTAGAGTGAAAATGGACGACCCAAAGTTGACTTTTTGGAAAAAATGAACCTTTGTCAAAATTTTGTCAATTTTGAGAGGTACGAATGGTCGTTTATAACTTGTGTGTATTTGGTTCGGTTCCCGATGCACTTGGATGCATTTCGGGACTTGGGTTGGGAATTTGTGGATTAAGGCATCGGGGGGTTGACTTGATCAACGAGACCTCCTTTGAAATTCCAAGTCCATAGGGCGCATTCATAGCGTGTTTTATGTGGGACTAGGTGTTTGGTATGCGAGCGAGATGGCCTCGGGAATTAGTCAAAAAATCGGATCGAAAGATGAAAACTTGGGTTAAGTTTAAATCGGTGTCCGGTGGCCGCTTTAGCAAAGACCAGCACCACAACACAGCTGCACCGCCGTAGCCACACGTAGAAGCGATGAAGAGATTTGGCCTCTACGCAAAGTAGTCGTCGACCGCCGAAGCGGTAGCGCTAGGCGGTCCCAAGACACAAAACGGACGGGCGACAGAGATTAATAAAGTGTTAAAAGCATTTCGACCCCCATTATGTCCATTTACATATTTGAGCTTCAAGAACCGTTTTAGGATATTTTAAGAGAATCTTGGAGGTAAATCTTTCCCATTTCTTAATTCTTCCTTTAATCTATTATTATGTTAGATTCCCTTTTCCCTTAATAAAACCATGATGATGGGAGTTCGAAGACGGTTTGGAGAACATTATCCCTAGGATTATTAATGATAAATTGGGTGATGTTTATGTTAGATATTGACTAATCTAAGCTTATTAAGCTTATATCTTCCACTTTTGAGTTGAATTTTAGATTTAGAGACTTAGGGTTTATACCCAATTTGGGGGTTTTGCTTGAAATTAGAAATTAGGCTAATCCTTAAGTTAAATCAACAACTAGTGGTTGTGTTATGATCACCTAGTATTTAATTTGATATTTTATCCCAAAATTTCCGTTTTTCCCTTGGGGGCACCAATTTCTAGGGTTAGAATTGAAATAATAGCAATATTAGTACATTCTTCATGATTTCTAATATAGAATTCGATCATGCTTAGACTACTTCGAGATCTCGAGGTTCAGCGGAAGGGAAAGACAAAGGAGTGAGTTGTGGTGTTGCGGTTTGACAATCAGTAGGTTACAATTTACCTTTGGGCGAGACTTAGTATAGTGAAGCACATGTTTAGATTATAATGTGAGACAGCATAGCAGAACCCGGGTATGAAGTCGAGCTAGATATTGCCTTAGGTTGTTCGATGTGTGTTGGGACTAGCCACCCCGTTATGTGTACTTTGATTGTTCTTTTGTGTTAGTTTGATGCCATGAGTAGTTGGCAGATGTTGAATCAGATTTTATCATTTTGATTGGGATAGAATTGACATACCTATTGTTGGTATTTGTACTTTGATATGTTGTTTGGCATACCCGTTGGTATTGTGATATGATATGTTGTTGGCATACCCCGTTGGTATTGTGATATGATATGTTGTTGGCATACCACTGTTAGTATTGTGATATGATACGTTGTTGACATACCCCATCGTTGGTGCTTGTGATATTAAACTTGATTGTTGATGTTGATATACGCATTGCATACATTCTCAGTCATTCATGATGCATGGCCGATACCGGTGTTGATCCGGTATCGTTGATGGAGTGAAACTGATATTTTAATGAACTCTTTACTTGAATAATTGTGAGAAGGTAGATGTCTGAGGATCAATTATGGAATCGTTGATTGTATGAAACTGATATTTGATAAACTCTTTTACTTGAGTGATTTTGAGGAGGCCGTTGTCCGAGGTTGATTTAGGAATCATTGATTGTGTGAAACTGATATTTGACAGACTCTTTTACTTGAGTGATTATGAGATGGCCGATGTTCGATGATCTATTCCGGCATCATTATATCATGGCCGATTCTGATAATATCCCAAAATCATTGTTAGTGTATGGACTCCGCGGTCCCCCAGGGTGGTGCCGATGAGAATTCCCCCATGGGCAAAGATTCAGGGTCCCGTCTGTCTGTTGGGCAAATATCCGGGATAAGTGGCACTTAGACTTTCCAAGTCACGTTGGGTTGTGCTATCGAGATGTCGATATTTTCGTCCGGAGAACATGTGGACACCTTATTTGCATGGCATTGCATTGCATTGCATTATGACTTGATTGATATGCTTGATGATTGGATTGTGATGATTAGATTGCGTCGGATATATTCATACTAGACATAATTAGGTTTAGATGCTTTGCATAGGCGATGTGTGACTCGGTTTCGACTTATATTGTCTTATGCTTGATTTGTTTACTTGTTTATACCTTTATTATCTGAATTGTTTTAACTATGCTAAGTCGACCGATGATGCCTACCAAGATCGTTGTTTGTACCGACCGCACTGCGTTTCTTTTATGAATCCTGATACTAGGTCGGATCCACTCGTGACTGTGGTTGATCGACACGTACGACTTCTCTCGAGTTTCCTGGTGGTGAGCATGGCTCCTTCACCCTCAAGACTTCCCTATTATATGTCCTATTTTATTTCGTAGACATATCTATTATATGTCCTATTTTTATGTACTAGTATTCAGTCCGTATTATTCTCCTTAGATGCTCATGTATTAATGTCGTACAGACCCCTAGGGGTGTTTATTGTCTTCCTACTTTCTACTACTTATATATAGATATATCGTGAGACTTACGTATTTTGTTCTGTTGGCTGTTTTAAATTCATTCTTTCGTGTATTTATTCATTGTTGAGTTCAGCAGTTCGCTTACCGGACGGAAAGGTAAGTACCCGCACGTCCTAAGCAAAATGGGTCGTGGCAGCTTGGTATCAGAGCCCTAGATTACACGATATTTAATACAAGAGCATGTCTAGTAGAGTCTCACGGATATTAGCCAAAGAACCATGTCCCAACAGTATCCCACAAAAAATTTATGTTCTCATCATTACTTTTCAAAAGAATTTCCTTCTCGATTTAATCCACCTAACCTCAAGAAGCTTTTTCCAATTATGAGATTGTCTTTTGGCCCACTTCTTCTTAGCCGGATGGATTAGTTACAATACTTGGCATAAGGAAATCCTCCAAAGAGATTGAGACGTTCTAAATTTCCATCATCTTTTCGGCGAAGGCTTTTCTGTTACACCTCGTAGTTTTGTACGTTAAGACTCGTTAGGAGCTAGCGGCGTAATTTTGTATACTAGAATACTTTTGATATATGAGAGTATATGAGCCTATTTTATGGTTATAGAGTTGAAGACCACGGATGTGAAGTATCAAGGAAGGATCGGAAGTGAGCGGAGTCGAGATGAAAAATTTGGCGAACTAGGCGCACTGCCCTTGCATTCGCGCGAGATAGCCTCGCGTTCGCGAGACTACGGAAATTCCACCATCGCGTTCGTGACGGGACCTCGCGTGTCGCGAGGGTCAATTAAATGCGGTTTCCACCGACTTCCACACACCCTATATAAGGACCAAGACCCTCATTTTTGCCCTTAAATAATTTCCAAAAATGCTCCCTTAGATAGGGGTATTGTGTCACAAAGGAGGAATTGAGTGCTTTGAGTAGCGGAGCATTAATCGAGCTCGGGTACATCATAGTTGTGATTATAGGATCGTTTGGTGGTGGATTTTGGCTTGGATTAAAAGTAGCTCTTGAGGATATTGCGCTTCTAGCGAGATTAAGGTATAAATCTCTTATTATTAGTGTTAATCTTCGGTTATTTACGGAAATAGAAGTAGTCAAATAGCCGTATAATAATTTTGTTGGAAAATATGGGATAAACCCCGTGTGGGATGTTTATGGAATATTTGGTACCGAGAATATTATGATTGATGTTGGTATTGTGTTGTCGTCGTTGATTGTTGAATCGAGATTCGGTCTAGGGATATAAAAACGGGGAGATGCTACTAGAATTTTGATTCTATGTTATATCCCGCGTCTTAGTGCGTTCGAATAGGTCTGATAATCGCGGAAGATAACAAGCAAGGCCGCGTTCTTATTTTTGGTTGGCATATGAAGTTTGTTTATGAAGAATTTAGAAGTGGAAATATTAAGAAAGGCTAGGGGCAAAAAGGTAAGTTCGCAATATGACTCGTGGAAATATGGAGGAAGGCGAAGGGTAAATTTGGAATTTGAAAAATAATTTTCATGAAGTGCAAAAAAAAAAAAAAAAGATGGGCTTTGTGCCAAGTACCCAAGTGGCCGGCCACAGTAGTGGGCTTTAGCCCACAAGGATTAATTTACCATGTGCATAAAATATGACTAAGTCATCTTTATATTCACATAATCCTCTAGAAAATTCAAGAAAAAAAGAAAAGAAGAGAAGGAGCAAAACCTTCAAGGCCATTCGGCCAAGAGAAAGTTCCACAAGAAATGTCACGACCCAACTCCGTAGGCCGCGACACGTGCCCTAGTTGGGCACTCGTACGTACCTTAACCTAAATTAACAAAATATTACAAATAAGCAGAAATAATAATTTAACAAGGACAAGTGGGGCCCAAAAGGCCCTTAAGGCC
>NW_026722723.1:0-6924 GCF_029784015.1 Lycium ferocissimum | reverse complement strand
ATTTCAATTTCCGCAAACGTGTTCTTTGCCAAACTAATTGTACCACGTTGAAGAGCGTCTTGAACTTGTTAAGAAAATTCACGAAGAACAAGATTTTTTGGATCAAGATTGAAGGCTAGGAATTTTTTTTTCTCTTCTTCCTTGGAGCCGAACGCTCCTTTCTTGTTTTTTTTTCTCTCTTTTCTTTTAATTTTTGAAACTTCTATGGATATTCATGCATGATCATCCCTTATATTAAGTGGTCATGTGACCACCACATGCATGGGCTTGGGCCAAGGCTTGGCCGGCCACCCCATTCACTTGGGCTCAAATTTTTCTCTTATTTTTCCTAGCCCGTTCATCACGGATCTTATTTTAAAATTCCCGGAACTCATTTCCAAAATTCCAATTTGCCCTTGGCCTCTCTCCGTATTTCCACACCACAGCTTTTCATGAACAACACACACATAGCTTAATCAATCAACATATGACATTATTCTTTACAAATCGAAATTATTTCACATTTTCCAAATATGCTAAAATGCCGGATATAACAATAGCCTTCAATTTAATTCATTGGCTAGATATGACCCGACGATGGTAGCCGCCATGGGCGACCGGGTGCACAGATTTGTGAGTGGCTTAGGGCCACATTTGTTTAAGGATTGCCTAACAGCTTCGTTGCAAGACGGATGGAAATTCCCCGATTCAAGCCCATGCCCAAAATCTTGAAGGGCAACAACCTCCGCAAAGAGGTGATCGTGATATTGACGGAGGGCAAAGCAAAAAGGGCGGATCTGCTGGGCACGGGTAGCGATTTTAAGGGGATCACGACAGACATATTCCGGCACTCGGAGCCGGTCGGTGACGAGCACCTCCGCCCGGGTAAAAATCCGATCGCTCTTTCGGTTCGCACGGGCCGAGTTCGAGGCCCCGAGTTCTCGGTTTGGGGGGGCGATTACAGTCACGTGCTGACCACGTTCCCGATGCGCCCAGGTGTGAAAATTGCAATCGGGACCATGTCGCGGGCACGGATACGCATGTTATATGTCATGTAGGCGAGCGATACAACGCGAGACTGTCCCGTGAGATATGGCGAGAGGTGGGGTTCGCCCACGGATCGGCGGCAGGATCCTCTTGACACGTCCTACGGGGCGGACTCCCCCCGGACTCCAAAGCAGCCGAGGTAGTAGGCGGGGGAGCATCTACTTCGGTGCCACACGGCACCGCTTATATGCTTTAGCCGGACGACGGGATCTCGAGTCCTCCCGAGATGTAGTTACGAGGGTACATTGACCGTGTTTTCTGCGACGTGTATGCATTGATAGATCCGGCTCCACATTATCTTATATTAATCCCTATGTTGCTAATCGTGTTAGGGACGAAACCCGAGCCAATTAAGCCTTTCGAGGCATCTACTGCGGTTGCGATCCCGTGATAGCTAAACAAGTGTATAAAGAATGTATAATTGTGATATGTGACCGCCAAACCAAAAGGGATGAGTTGAGCAAGAAATGCTGGGGACTTTGATGTTATATTGGGAATGGATTGGTTTCATGCTATGCTAATGTTGGTGCCGAATGAAATTTGCTCGATTCAAGCGGGAGAGTCTGGGGAATGGAAGGGTAATACGAGAACTCGAGGGGTAGGTTCATTTCCTACCTTAAAGCGAAAGATATTCAAGGGCTATATTTATCATTTAGTCCGAGTTCATGACACCGAGGCAACATCGCCAACTTTTCAATCCGTTTCGGTAGTGAATGAGATTTCGGATGTATTTCCAGATGAACTTCCAAGCCTTCCTCCAGAAAGGGAGATTGACTTCGCTATTGATGTGTTGCCAGATACCGAGCCTATTTCTATTCCTCCTTATCGAATGGCTCCGGCAAAATTGAAAAGAGTTAAAGGCTCAACTTGAAAGATTTGCTCGGGGTTCATTGACCCGATCACCGTGAGCGCCATTTATTTGTGAAAAGAAAGATGGCTCCTTACGAATGTGTATTGATTATAGACAGTTGAATAAGGTGACGATAAAGAACAAGTATCCCCTTCCACGAATTAATGACTTATTTGATCAATTACAAGGCGCCAAGTGGTTTTCCAAAATAGATTTGAGATCGGGTTATTATCAAGTGAGAGTCAGAGAAGAAGATATTCCTAAGACAGCTTTCGTAACAAGATATGGCCATTATGAATTCCGGAAAGTGATGTCGTTTGGGTCGACAAATGCGCCACAGCATTTATGAACTTAATGAATAATGTATTCGGTTCTCTTATCCGTTCGTGATAGTATTCATTGATGATATTCTAGTGTATTCTCGCAGAATCGTAACATGCGGACCACATACGTATTGTCCTTGGAATTCTCCGTACTCGGAGTCGTATGCAAAATTTTCAAAGTGCGAGTTTTGGCTAAATTCTCGTGACATTCTTGGGCCATGTGATTTCGAGATGATGGCATTAGAGTTGATACTCGGAAAATAGAGGGCGAAGACTTGGCCAAGGCCTACGATGCCTACGAGAAGTTCGTGGTTTCAGGTTTGAGGTTGTATAGAAGATTCGTAGAGGGCTTTTCATCTATTTCAGCCCCATTGACGAAGTTAACCGAGAGTCGGCAAAAATTTCGGTGGGAATGATGCTTCGTGAGCGTAGCTTCCAAGAGTTGAGGACAAAAGGACCTCGGCTCCGGTTAACGTTTCCGGAAAGGGCCGGATGGCTATGTTGTGCTTGTAGTCTTAGATTGGGTTAGGGTGTGTATTGATACGAGATGGAAAAAGTCATTGCTTATTCTTCAAGACAAATTTCGAAAACATGAAAAGAATTACTACCCAACTCACGATCTTGAATTAGGGCCGCCATTATTCATGCCTTGAAAATGTGGAGACATTATTTGTATGGCGTGCATGTCGATATCTATACGTATCATAAGAGTCTTCAATATATTTTTAAACGGAAGGAGTTAAATGCGGCGGCGCGGTGGTTGGAACTACTGAAAGACTACGATGTGAATATTTTATACCACCCCGGAAAGGCAAATGTAGTAGTGGATGCGCTTAGTCGCCGATCTATGGGTAGCCTATGTGAAATGCCTTTGGAGAAGAAAGAAATGATTTGTGAGATCCACCAACTAACTAGCCTTGGAGTGCGCATAATTGATTCAGGCGATGCAGAAGTCAGTGTTAACAATCCCACAGTTTCGTCCTTGGATGCGAAAATAAAAGAGCGTCAATACGAGGATCCCAAACTGAAGTATTATAAAGGTGTGAAATTTCCAAAAGAAAAGTCACCATTTGAAGTCTCGGTAGATGGGGTTCTCAAGTATCGAATAGGTTATGTGTTCCGGATGTGGCGGAACTACGCCACCGAATTCTAGAAAGCTCATTACTCCGGATATTCTATTCATCCCGGAAACGACAAAAGATGTACCATGATCCTAAATTGATGTATTGGTGGGATGGCATGAAAAGAGACATAGCACTTGTAGCCAAATGTCCGAATTGTCGCGCAAGTAAAGGTAGAGCGTCAAAACGAGGATTACGAGCACAGAAATTCCTACGTGAAACGGGAAGTGATCAATACGATTTTATTATAGATTGCCCCACCTCGAGGCAAGCATGATTCTATATGGGTGATTGTGGATAGATTGACAAAAGTGCCTCATTTTCTCCCGGTAACTACATATTCGAGTCAAGATTATGCAAGGTTATATCTTAAGGATTGTAAGGCTTCATGGTATTCCAATGTCTATCATGCGGACGAGTGAGCACACAACACTGTTCTCGGAAATCCTTCCAAGAAGGTCTAGGTACTCAAGTAAGGCTTAGTACGAGCATTCCATCCGCAAACCGCGGACAAGCCGAACGCACTATACTCATACGAACCTTGAGGATATGTTAGGGTAATGTGTTTTGGGATTTGGCGTAGTTGGGATGACCACTTACCCCTAATCGAATTCTGCTTCATAACAATAGTTATCATTCAGGTATCCAAATGGCTCCATATGAAGCTCGTATGGAAGAAAATGTAGATGTCCATTGGATGGTTTGACGTCGGGAGAAGGTGCGGTGGTAGGCCCCGAATTAATTCAACAAAGACGGTGGAAAAGTCAAAATGATTCGAGATGGGTTTATTGACAGCCAAAGTCGCAAAAATGTTATGCGGATAACCGCGGTGAGATTTAGAATTTCAAGTTAATGATTGGGTGTTCTTGAAAGTATCCCCGATGAAAGGGGTGATGAGATTTGGCAAGAAGGGAAAGTTAAGTCCTCGATACATTGGACCCTACAAAATCATCCGCAAAGTGGGTCAAGTAGCCTATGAATTAGAATTGCCTTCGGAGCTTGAATTAGTTCATCCAGTATTTCATGTCTCTATAACTCTTAAATGTGTGAGAGATCCCACAAAGATTGTACCAATAGATGATGTTCGGATCAACGTATTTAAAAAGCTAGCTTATGAAGAAGTGCCTATTGCCATACTAGACGGAGGGCAAGTACGACTTCGAATAAGGAAATAGCTTCAAGAAAAGTCTTATGGCAAAAATAACAATCGGGAAGAGATAACTTGGGAAGCGGAAGGGAAAATGAAATCCACATACTCGCATTTATTTCAGCCCTCAGAAGAAATCTACGATGAAACTTCGAAATGATAAGGTATGTATGCTTTATTTTTATGTATATGGGTCGTGTGTGGCCAATCTATATTGCTATTGTGTTGTGGCCCTGTGAGGCAATGATATTATGGGTTGTTGTGACAGGATGGTAGTGCCATATTACAGGGGAATCTCTAGCGAAATTTTTCTAGAATCCCCGATGACTTAACATTCGGGGACTAATGTTCCAAAAGGGGGGAAGAATGTTACACCTTAGAAAATTCCCCGTTAGCGTACAGTGAATAGACTCACGAAGGATATGACGTATACGAGGTTTGGGGTAAGCAAGAGCTAGTAATTGATGATGTTAATTAAGATTTCCAAAGACATTCGGGTTAAGGAAAGAAAGTTGTTAAGGAAAGCGAGTTATAAGTTGAATGCATCGGATGAGAATTACGAGCATTGAGTTAATGGCGTATAAATGATGCCCCAAGGAAGAGTTATGACGTCCCTTAGAATGATATTGAAGTGAAATTATGAGATGCGAATCATATGAATGAATAACAATTGTTGTTAGTGATATCATGATGATTATTATGAATGTTGGGAGTTGATATGGAATATGGCGGAAAGTAGTATAAACAAAGGAAATGCTGCCCAAATTTCTATAGCTTTAGTAAGTATGTCTTCACGATGATATAGCTAATGTCGATACGAATTCCATTGAAGGTAAACGAGTGCATTAAAGGAGAACGAGCAAGTGATAGAATAGCTAAACGACAAAGGTATGTGAGGCTAATCCCTTCCTTCTAAGGCATGAGTCCTATGGCATGAATTTCCTCTTTCATTATGAATGATCCATCTCCAAGAAGACTATGAGCCATTGTCCACGAATAGTCCTACGAGATAAAGGATATGCTATGATTATGATCACGATAATAACAAGCTAAGTCTAGAGATGCTATAGTCTATGATGTAATGCTCCTACTAAGCTAATGAAGTTATATGAAATCTATTGGCCATTAATCATTACATACACTCACCTTATGTTTGTTCCTCCTTCAAAGTAAGAGCGAGATAGTTACGAATGCTCATAATGACATCGGGGGTCCACGACCTTACGTCACCCCGACATAACTATGCTTGGTTCCAAGTTCTAATGTATGAATCGATGATATATGTATGATGATATTAACTTATGATAACACTATGATATGCTTACGAAATAAATGATGGCGTTGACTATGATGATGGATAATGTACGATGATAAATGCATGCCATGTATGATATGTATGATGATACGACCCCACCGTGCCTAGATAGCCGGGCATGTCACCGCCCAAGACGGCTGCATATGACCCTACCGAGCCTAGATGGCCGGGCATGTCACCGCTAAGCGCGGGTCGGCGGCGATTCTACCGAGCCTAGTAGGTCGGTACGACACCACTAGCGGGCGGCATATGATGGTTACCCGACGCGGGTTAACGACATGATGATGTATGATTACGATATGGCGACCGCATGTATGGCATGATGACGTATATGATATGATAAGGCATACGCTATGGTAATGTATACGGCATGCTTATGTATGATGAATGTATATGAAATGTGCACATCGATTATGTAGCACACAAAGTCGTATCCCTCTATTCCATGACTTATGTTATGCTTGCTATATTTATTTCATTCTGCCTTACATACTAAGTACAATGTTACGTGCGCGTCCTTTTCTTTGGACGCGCGTGTTCATGCCTCACAGTAGGCAAGGAGACAGAGTGCCGATCTATAGGGGCTAGTAGGACGCGTGAGCACTCCATTGTCCGGAGGTGCTATTGATTATTCTTTTGGTACATACATGTATATATATCCATGATTGGGCATGGCGGGGTCCTGTCCCATCCATATGTCTGATACTCTAGTAGAGGCTCGTAGATACGCAGTGTGGGTAGTATGGTCCCATAGTTGTACGTGTATGCACGTATATATTATTTTGATAGCCGAAGGGCTTATATTTATAAAAGTAATTATGTTTCGAATGATGATGTATTTCTATGAAATTGAGCAAGTATTATGGATGAGAGCATATAGATAACGGAATGAGTGGTGTTCGGTGGTGCAACCCGTGGATACCCGTCGCGGCCCGTGGGTTGGTCGGTGACTTGCTTCCATAGCCTTATTCATGGGCTTAAATACCCATAACCATAATACGGGAATATGTAATCTCATATATCCTACGGTAACTCCCATTTCCACGATTAGAACAATTAACACCTAACGAATCTCAACGGACGAAACTACGAGGTGTAACATTCTCCCCCTCTTAGAAACATTCGTCCTCGAATGATAGACT
>NW_026722722.1:0-5263 GCF_029784015.1 Lycium ferocissimum | reverse complement strand
TTGGAAAAATATTGCTTTGAAAAAGCGTATATACGAGCGACAAATTCGCAAGTCGTATAAATGAGCTAAAATATGTTTCAACCATATTGTGTTTTAGAAGGAGGCTAAATTGACGGGCAATAATGCCGTGTAACCGAGTGTGACTATGATGAAAGAATGTAAAGCATACGAGTAAGTAATTGTGGCCTAAATGGTTCGTTCGAACTCAAGAATAAATACGAAGGTAAATCATGCGAATCAAGTACTAGGATGCTGCACTGTGGTCTTTGGCCGAGGCTCTAGTTCCCCTTCGATGGTGAGCGAAGAATGTCTCACGGCAACCTTGATTTATTGAATTGTGATTAACGAATTAGAAATGGAATTCGTGGAAGGAAAAAGGGACATAGACGAAGAAATGAGAAAAGTACCAAAGGGAGCTGTTATAGCCCGTATTTCGTGCGTTCGGATATTGCGAGATAATGGTGAGAAGTTAAGGACAAGACTATGTTCTGAAATAATTTTAATGTACGAGTTGTTAGTAATATTATTTATGAACATTGGAGGTATGGAAATATTGAGAAAGGCTAAGGGTAAAAAGGAAATGTGTAAAGTGGCATTATGGGAATAATGTGGAAGACTAGGGGTAAAATGGTAATTTTACTAAAAGTTCAAGAAAACTCTTGAAGGGCCAAAACTTACAAAAGAAGACACTTGGTCCTCTTTATTAATTTTCAAGAAAAAGGATGGAAATGATGACAAATAAGTCATCTTTTGTTAAAAAGAATTGTAAGAAAAGAAGAAGAAAAGAAAAGAAAAGAAAGATCAAGAAAAAAGAAGAAAATTCTAGAAAGGAGAGAGGGGGACATGTGACCATACTTGAGGGACTTAAGTGTAAATACATAAAAGTGGTGGAGGATGTATATATATATGAAGTCATCTTTTTAATTCAACAAAATTTGGAGGAAGAAAGAACAAAAAAAGAAGAGAGCATGAAGGCATGGGGTTCGGCCAACCCCATGGAAATTTAGCCATGAGAAATCTTGTTCCAAAAATTATTTTCTTGTGGTATTCCTACAAATTCAAGGGTCATCTACAACGTGGTGTATTTGTTTCGAAAGATAGGACACTCGTTTCATCGTTTCCGCACTTTGGTCAAGTGAAGGAGTTGAAGAAGAAAGGTAAGGATTAACCTTCTTTACTATGTGTTAAGAATGATTTATGCATGATTGGAGTGTATTAAAGTGGATGGAATTCATGAAACATGCATGTGTTGATGTTGTAGCCGAATGTAGAAGTGTTGGGTGGATATGATGAATTGACTTCATTTAGTATTTTGATTATTGTAGATGAGGATTCTATGAAAAAAAATGAGGATTTAATGATTGGAAGTGAAGTTGTCATGGTTAAGGATTATGGAAGAAGTTGGTGAGACATTAGTATGATTTCTTATATTTGAGAGAATAATTCATGCATGTTGTAGTATTGAGAAATGAATGAAAAACATGAAAATATGTATGTGTGTGGTCGTGTGTTATGTAAGATTAAGGGGCCAATTTTATGTAATATGTTGTTTGTTGTTGTAATGTCAAGAAATGAGTAAAAATTTATGAAAATATGTTGGTAGTTGTTGTGGCCGAATGAAGGGTAATTTGGCAAGTTGTGGAGAATTGATTCTAATTGATATTTTAGTTGTTGTATTGTGAATTCCATGATGGAAAGTGAGGATTTAATGGTTAGAGATGGAGTAGTGTATGAATTGAATAGAATAGAATAGAATAGAATTGAATTGAATTGAATATAAATGGAATGTTGTTGGCAAGATTGTTGGTATTGTTGATTAGTGATTTTGGCCGAGTTCCATTCTCGGGTTGTTGTTGTTAATATTGGCCAGTTAGATTCTCGGGGATGGCGCATTTACAGGGGAAATGCTGCCGAAATTTCTGTAGACAAATGTGAATTCAAGATTGGATTCCTAAAAGCTCTAATCAATATTTGGTAAATGTGACCAATTGTAGATTTTGGAGAGTTTGGGACTTGAAGTTGGAGTAGCGTAAGGAGCGGAAAAGGTATGTAAGGCTTCACCCTCTCTTCTTTGGCATGTCTTAGATGTAATAGGCTTGGATACGTGCCTCGGGGACCACTCCCGACTCTAGAAATCCGAGTTTGAAATTAGCCCTTTTTCATTCAATAGAATTGAATTAAGTTCTTCACATTTTTTATTGAATAGTTGCACCCAACATCTATGACTTGTCGAATGAAACCGGATTACAATAAAACCCTCATAAATGGCTCCATGAAGCTTATTGTATGTAGTTTGGTGTACGCCGCCTCATTTGACCGAGGTGGGCCCACTATTCCCGAATTCCCTCCTATTGTCCCATTAGGCTTATTTCCGTACTATAGTTAATGGGGGATTCTTGATTATCATTCCGACTACTAGACAATAGCTGTGTTAACCAATTTAGTGATTCCAAGGCATGATTCTTCTTCTCTGATAGCTCGTAAATGTTTTCCCAAGTGCCCGTATTTCCCCAAAACAAAGATTTATGGCAAAGTAAGCTCTATGACGAGGACGATGAATATGTTCTACAATGACAAGGATGATGTCAAGGAAGAAAATGTTTATATGATGAATATGAGAACGTTGAGCTACTTCTTGAATCCTCTACTCTATTCATGAATGATGACTATTTAAAAGATTCCAAAGTATACGAAACAACGCCTTATGATCTGTTTTATGTTTTCTCATGATATCACTCTCCATTAATAATCTTGCCTTATATTAACCGTTCCTTCAAGGTGAGACAAGCGCCCATAGTTATTCCATAATATAATCGGAGGTTAACCGACCTTACGTCACTCCGATGGAGTTATGGCTTTTCCTTGGGCTCTCCTGCATTCTATGGTATATATATATATGTATATCTATGTATATGGGGAAGATGGGGAGAAGGGCAGAGCGCTATAGACGCTGGGATATACACACGGTACATGTATCCGTACTTGACTTGATATCATCCGGACGCGGATGCCGGACGCGGGATATATATACATTTATGGTTAAATGGATCGAAGCCGCCTCGGCAATATGATATGTTCTATTTTCTGTATGTATGAAAGAAATGTTTTTTTTAAGAGAATGATAAGCATGCATGGCATCCGCCCCCAGGGGCACTCATATGCACAGGTTACTCTGCTATCCTAAGATATGTTCTATGTTTCCATGCAGTTATCGTTCATATGTACATTTCTTACTATGTTACTATTCATGCCTCACGTACTCGGTACATTGTTCGTGTCGACCCTCTTCTTCGGGGCTGCGTTTCATGCCGCGCAGTACGCGGATGATGCGAAGTTAGCATAAAAGATGTTCCGGCGTAGTGGCGGCTCCCTTCGCTCTGGAGTGTAGCCGAGTCGAGCTTGTATGCTAGGATTTATGATTGCGGTTAGAGAGACTTTGCGGTACGAGTTGTGGGCATAGAGAGTCGATCGGCCAGCGGCTCCATCGGCCGATGTGTCACAAGTGTTATGTTATGTGTTTCCTATAAATATAGATTTGGTTTGAATTGAGTACAAAAAAAAAAATATTCTGACGGTTTTACTACGTTTTCATTCTTAGTAATGTAAAAGTCTAAGGAAGTCTATATAGGTAATAAGAGTCAGTGGGTTCGCTCGGCTCCGGTTACGGGGTCGGGTGCCCATCACACCCTAGTAAGATCGGGGTGTGACAGGAGCACTCAAGACGGGCATAATTGATTAACTATGAACCTGAGATAAATGGAAAACACAAAGTTATGGACAACAGAGGTAGGGTAGGGCGACAAAAAGGTCATCAAACGAGACCACTACTAAGATGAAGTTAGTATGAGTTCGGGTAAAATTGTAAGTTAACAATGAGTATATGGAAGGAGTGAGAGAACATGAAGCATAAGGAAATACGATATGTTACGTATATATGACCTTATCGTGGGAGCGAACGAAAACCATAAGAAACAAAAATTGAGAATTTGTGAAACTTGGTGATATGTTGTAAGTTTATTGGAAAAAAAAAACGGTACTTATGGGAATAAGATGAGGTTATAAGAGGGCTTGGAATATTTATCGTCTAAATATAAATATTGCGGGATGAAGAGTTTGAAATGATTATGCGCACTAACTTTTGACGGGAATAAATACAATACAATTTGGATATGTTGTTGCCGCAATGACGTTATCCGAACACTAATGGGAATTATTAGAGTGTGGCTCGAGTCAATTGTACAATAGTGATATTGCCTGAGCCCTAACCATCAGACTAGATTTTGTACGAGATATTGGAAGAAACTTTACCGTTTCACGAATGTGTTAGAATTTTATACGGGGGGTAATCTAAGTTATAGGAAAAAAAGTGGATACGGTATGGTATGTTAAATGTATTCGGAAAGAAACATGTAAGTTTGAAAATTTTAAATGGAGACATAAGATGGAAGGTAAATAGATAATGATAGGGGAGCACCCTAAAGGGGGGAAGCGGATAAGAGAAACGCAAAGGTAAGATGGAAATCAACTGATATTATGGCGCGTTTAATGTGAACGCTTGAATTTTATGTGAGATCCTATGCTGAAACCAGTTGGTGCAATCTGAAACCGACAACAAACGAATGGGAGCCAAGACGATAATTAAAGTGGTACTAGGGATTGTCGGTGAAGGTTGTGAGTAATATGATTCCAGGTAGTGGATGCTTGTAAAAAGGAGAAAGGAATACGACAAATAGAATCAGCGCATTTTGGTACGAATGGGATATGTAAGATAGAATGAGTCAGTAAAGGAGAGACTATGTGTGAGATCGAACATACTTTCTGCAAATTATGCGAGGATGGTCATGTAACTCCTTAATATTTGCACAATAAGCAAACCAAGTGAGTACATGATTGATAAGGAATGTAAGGATCCAATAATAACAGTGTGGTTATGACATTTTGAACACGATACGAAAAATGCAGAGATGGTCTAGACTATGTTACCAAAATGAATTGGTACCAAAAGTAAGCAGAACTTGACCGGGTCAAATCAAAGCTTCCTCCCAATGCCGATTGTAAGACAAAAGAAGAAGTCAAGGAAAAACATAAAGGTTAGTAAAGCAACGCTAAGGTGCTTTTTGGGTTAAATTGCATATTTTCGCATATTCTCGTAGAGATTACAATATAATGAGCGACAGAGAAACTAAGAGCCAAAATCGCAGGAAAAGAGAAATGGAAGAGTTTGAATCAAGACAACGGCGCGACATGAGATCAATGCCTAAAA
>NW_026722721.1:0-7064 GCF_029784015.1 Lycium ferocissimum | reverse complement strand
GAAAGCCTATTACACAAATGACCGGTACCCTTGGGTTTCGGTATGATAGGAAGTGTCATCCTCCGGCCGGTTGGTTCGATGTGTTTGAACGGGAATGACTTGAGAGACCAAGGCTGACATGTACGGTGAGTGCTCTTCACTCTCTACCGATTTACGTACCTTCCTTCGCTACCTTCCGTTAGAGGATGAAGGGTTGTTTAATTGGTTTCTGATGTAACGACCTGTTTGGTCTTTATAGACGTTATTATATTTCCCCAAAAATACCCTTCTTATAGACTCTTTTCGATATCATTTAACTCGTGGGGACAGGTAATGTGGTTCTCGAGGTAATCGGGTGAGTCCTGATATCTTCCGAGGATTGAAGAATCTTTTACTTAAAATAAGCGGGTAAGTGTCGACTTATAGTCGATTTCTGGAAGTTAGTGAAAAATCTCATATTTTTTCTACAGGTGCATCGCACCTGCGATCGGCGACCCACACTTGCAAGCCCGCAGCTGCGTGGTTCCCTCAACTTCGTTGGAATTCTGATAATTAAATGAGCTCGTCACTGCGGAGAATGGCTTCGTGTCTGTGGGCAACGTCTCTCATCTGCGCAAATTATGTTGGGTAGACCAGATATTTATTTCTCCATTTTGGGATTAGACCTCATTCACCCACAAAAAAATTCGAAGCTACTTTGGAGAAATTTAAGAGGGGCATCACTTGTCTCCTTGATGACGGTAAGTTTTAACCTCCTTTCATTATTTTCTTTAGTTTTTCCTTCCATCAGTTTAGTGAATAATTAATTCCTGGGGTTTAGAAATTGGGGGCTTTAACCCTAACTTAAGGATTGGACTTATCTTAATTCTAGAGGCCTAATCTTGTTGGATTTTGAGTGGGTTATGTTGTTTAAGCTTGTTTTAACCTTGGGTAACCTAATTCTAGCACTAATTTATCATTTAATCTGGGTTTCAAATAATTTGACTTAGGGTCTTAGCAAATTTGGGATTTTGGGAAAATAATGATGTCAAGGTTAAATTGAGGCTAGAAAGGGTTATAACTCAGATTTGGGCTAATAAAGCTATTGTGGGAAGGGTTTAACTAACAGTTTTGATTTTGCCCTTGTGGGCTCGAGTTCATTTTCTAAGGTTATTTTCGAGTCCTTTTAGGAATAAGGTAATGTGACTGTTCATAGATTCATTGCTAATACAGAATACTTATTTGATTAGACCTTGCTCTTTCGGATGTGTTCCAAAAAGGGAAAAAGCTCAAGATGGATGATTCATGGCATCTGTTCGGCTTCGAGGTAGGTTATGGCTTACTGTGTTTATACTTCGATTAGGGACACGTAGTTATTGACAAAGAAAGCATGGGTGGGCCTTCGGACATGGTGTAAAGGTGAATTTCAATTAGGTTGGTATTGTCAGCTGTTATGTGGGCTTGTAACCATATTTGCTTATGTTGTGACTATGATTAGTGTGGAGTGTTTCCTGACACTACGTTGTGCTTCATGAATAGGGAAGGAACTTAGCTGATATGTTGCGGTACTGATCTAGTCGCTTGTTATACCCCGCGTTTTCAGAGCATGAGTTTGACATGTACCTCATTATAGTAATGGGATGTTTTGAAAGGCACAAGCCATGGAGAGTACGTAACGACGAAGAAAACGGGTGAATTACGATCTCGTAAGTCGTAATCGGGAAAGAACATTTTGAAACACGGTAACATGACCATTATTAGTGTAATAAGTGATAAATATCATGTATGGAGAATTTTGGAATATTTCGGGATTGAGCAAATTGAAGAAAATAAATTCGACGAAAATTTGAGAAACGCGGGACGGATTTTAGTCAACTTGGGAGGCGCATATCTCATAGTATATGTGGAGTTTTAAGGTGTTTGAAAATCCTAAAATGAAGTTCGTCGAGTCTAGTTTGTAATGCAACAAACCGTTCATTGATAGCACATCGGAGTAGAGAATTATAGACGTTACAAACTGAACTAATCGACGCAGAAACAGCTTTCCCGCATGCAGCGGCTACAAGATTACAAGACAAGATTGCTACAAGATCTTTGAAGCTACAAGAAAAACCGACTTCACAGAGTCCGTTTTAAGGGACAAAAATCTCATTTTTTCAGCCAAAAAGTTCCAAAACTTTCCAGAAAAATTCAGCAACAAAAGAGGGAGCAAATATACCTCACAAAACGAGGATTTTGAGTGAAATTTCAAGTAATGAAGTACCAATCGAAGTCCGGCGCATAGTTACGAATATAATTTCATTTGGAATTAGAGGAGCATGGGAACAAGAAAATGTTGAAGAAGGTAAGTTTTAATCCTCTTTTCACATGTTATGGATGGTTTATATGTGTTGTGGTGTGTGGAAATTCATGAAATATGGTATGTTAAAGTGAAGCCGTGTAGGTGTTGGTTATGTTGGAGTGATGAACTAATTTTTATTTAATATTTTGGTTGTTGTTGATATGGATTTCATAATGAAAATGATGGTTTATGAATTTGGAAGAAAACATGTATTGTTGTTGTTCTTATGGCATTTGGAAGTTTCGGGTGGAATAGTATAGTGGTTGGGTTGTTTGGAATATTTTGCGGATTGTTTAAAGTGTTCTTGAATATTGTTTGAATGGTTTCGGATTAGTAATTGAACGTGTAAGCGTTGGTGTTAGTTTGGTTATATGCGGTTGAATTGAATATAAGTGAATGTCGTTGCATTATGTGAAAGAAGGTTGTTAATGTTAGAATGCATTTTGAATTAATGATTGATGTTGTTAGAATGGTTGTTGGTATTGTTGTTGATAATATTGGGCGAGTTGAATTCTCGGTTGTGTATTTATTCTGGAAATGCTGCTCAATTTTCCGCATTTGGTATTCGTTTGGAATCGGGTCCCTAAATGCTCTTAGCTAATATTTGATTCTTAATGGCATATTGTAGAGCTTGGGAAGTTCGCGACGTAAGATTGGATTAGCTTCGAGAATAGACGAGGCATGTGTTTACCCTTCTTTTCTTTTGGCATGTCTTAGACGGGATTAAGGTATGACACACGATTGTGCCTCGGGGTAATTCCATTCTGGTTTCGAGTATGTTTGTGATTCGTATTTGCTTTTGATGTTGGTATCCTTAGCATGGTCAGGCTATGGTTCGTGTGTTTTTGATATGGTTGAGTTTGAAATGTGGTGGAAACGATTCTTATTTGTTTCTTGATATTCGTATCCTTAATGCGGTCGAGTTATGATCCTTATGACTTTGATACGTGAATATGGTTTCGGAAGTTCGGTTTGATATATTCCCGAGTGATATTCGGGAGGAAATCTGATTTGACTACTGTTTTGGCTTACAAATGATGGGTCGTTTGATTAACCTATTAAGTCTTTGAAAATATTTTTAAACTCTGTATTTGGTTACTTATGATTCTCGCTTCGTATTTTGTTGTTACATTTTTCGCCGAGTCCTGGTCGGATGGTGATATTGTCCGCCTGGATACTTGACCGCTGGGCTGTGACACGACTGGATTCTTGGCCGCGTATGTGTATGTGTGATATTGTCCGGATACTTGATCGCTGGCTGCGTTGACATGACCGGTCGGATTTTGGCCGCGTATGTGTGTATGTGATATTGCTACCGGATTCTTGGCCGCGTATATGACGCGGTGATATCGCTACCGGGTACTTGTCCGCTGTATGTTGGGGCAGGATATTGCCGCCGGGTACTTGTCCGCGTATGTCGAGTGATATTGACCGCCGGTCCCCGCCGCGTAGTGTACGTGTGATATTGACCGCCGGGTTCCCGGCCGCGGTATGTGTACGTGTGGATATTGACCGCCGGGTTCCCTGGCCGCGGTACGCGTATGTGGTATTGACCGGGTATTTGACCGCCGTATGTTGAGTGATATTGAAAATAAACACTTTGGTATTTTGGATTGGCACTTACTTTCTCGTATTTCTTCGATTATGACTCGCATTTGCTTATCGTATCGTCGCTTTAGAATACGAAGTATGACGTGGTATGATATACGTATTCGGAATGGAATCAAGCCGGTTAATGTCACCATATGATATGTTCTATTTTCCGTATATGTGGAGACGAATGTTTTTTCCAAAAGAAAGTTAAGTAAGTATTTTGGCATTCTGATGGTTATATTTGTCTTCTGTACCGCTTATGTATGATTTGTACCTCGGATGCAAGCACTTTGGTTTTCCGAGTTGTCATGCTCACTTTCTGTACTTCGCACTTCGATTATGACTTCGTTTTCGTACCTCCTCCGCTTTGCATACTCGCACATATTCCGTATCGACCCCTTTCTGGGCCGCGTTTCATGCCGCGCAGTACCCACACAGATGAGTAGATGATGTTAGCGGAGATGTTCCAAAGATTGGCGAGCTCCATTTCCTCCGGAGTGCCGCCGAGTCCGAGTGCTTGTGTGATATCCGAGATGTCGGTAGAGACTTGCGTGCATGCTGTCGTGTGCGTGATATGTCGGGCTTTTTGTAATCGGCTATGTAGGCCGACACATTATTATGCATTATATTACAGATTTGTTGTGACTACGGATTTTGTTTGATTTGAAGAGACGAAAGGCGGTATGTTTTCCGAAAATTTTCACCCCGTGCTTATGTTATGTTTTGTGGGCCCAGATGGCTATGAGTATTATGAGAGTCTCATGGTTCGCTTCTAGGTGTGGGTCGGTGCCCATCACACCCCATCGGATTAAGGGTGTGACGCTTGTTCATTGATTGTGGATGGAGGAAGTTGTGCTAATGTTACTAGCCAAACTTTTGGTGATCAATTTGAACCGCCACATTGAAACATTCCCGACCCTACCGGTTACAATGGCTCAACGAGTGTGTGAATTGCGAGTTACAAAAGTGTTTTGGTTAAGTTCAAGATAGGAGCTTACCAAGATGAGGGTAAAATATGATGTGTACCAATGCAAGCATGCCATTTACTTTTAGGAAGGTCATGGCAATATGATGTAGCCACGATTCATGATGGCCGAGCCAACACATATACGGCCAAAGTGAAGGTAAGAGTCTCATACTCAAGCCTTTTTCACCAAAGCAAGTGATAGAGGATTATCGTCGGATGAAGGAGTTGAAGGAAGCGGCTAAAGGTAAGGCTAGTATTGTGACTGATCCTAAGTCCACATCACCACCGCTGGGTAACGAAAAGGTATGTGCAATCATGCAATCGGGAGAGTACTTCAAAGGTAACGATGAAAACAAAATGATGATTTGCCTAGTGCATAAAGGTATTCTCTTAAGTGATAGTGATGATTTGTCTAATGCTAATCAATTTTCAAGTTTTGTTGAGAACCTTTTGCAGGTAGATTTTGTGGATGTATTTCCCGAGGAGATGCCAAGCGGACCGCTCCTTAAGAGGAATTGAGCATCAAATATATTTTGTGCCCGTGATCCCAAATTCCGAACAAACCAAATGCCCTATAGGTGTAATCCGAAAGACACCAAGGAACTCAAAGGCAGGTTGATGAGCTTTAAGCAAGGGGTTGGCGCGGGAAAGTTTGAGTCCGTGGCCGTTCCGGTCATACTTGTGCCAAAGAAAGACGGAACGTGGAGAATGTGTGTCGATTGTAGAGCCGTCAACAAGATCACGGTAAAGTATGGTCATCCTATTCCTAGGTTAGACGACATGTTAGATGAGTTAAGTGGTTCTTGTAGGTTTTCTAAAATTGATCTTAGGGCCGGCTACCATCAAATCTGGATGAAACCAAGTGATGAATGGAAGACCGCATTCAACACCAAGTTTGGTCTCTATGAATAGTTAGTGACGCCATTTGGCCTCTCTAATGCGCCGAGTACTTTCATGAGATTGATGAATCATGTGCTTAAACCATTCATAAATAGGTTTGTTGTGGTTTATTTTGATGACATTCTTGTGTATATTAAAACTGTGGATGAACATGTTAATCACTTAAGTAGTTTTGATGTTTTGAGAAAAGAGAAATTGTATGCTAATCCGAAAGTGTGCCTTTGTGTTGAACGTGTTGTTTTTCTTGGTTTTGTCAGTGAGTGCTAGTGGAGCTGAGGTCGATGAGTCAAAAGTGAAGCTATTAGGGATTGGCCTACCCCGTCTGGTGTTACTCAAGTGAGAAGTTTTCATAGGTTGGCTAGTTTTTATAGGAGGTTTGTGAAAGACTTTAGCACCATAGCAGCGCCTTTGACTGAGTTGATAAAGAAAAAACAATCATTTGTTTGGGAAGAGTCCCAAGAGGAAGCATTTAAGGAGTTGAAACATAGGCTTAGTTCTGCCCCATTGTTACAACTACCCGACTTTAGTAAGACCTTTGAGATTAAGTGTGATGCTTCAAGAGTCGGGATAGGTGAAGTACTAATGCAGGAGGGGAAGACTATAGCTTATTTCAGTGAGAAAATTAAGGGGGCAGGTTTGAACTATTCGACATATGATAAAGAGTTGTTC
The DNA here is from genome assembly GCF_029784015.1 of Lycium ferocissimum. Lineage (NCBI taxonomy): Eukaryota > Viridiplantae > Streptophyta > Magnoliopsida > Solanales > Solanaceae > Lycium > Lycium ferocissimum. Next base: position 636 of record NW_026722721.1, on the reverse strand, counting down.
GCCTTAGTGAGAGCTTTAGCCCATTGGCAGCATTACTTGTTGTCACACCCCAATTCTGATAGGGCATGATGGGCACCCAACTCTTAATTAGAGCTGAGCGAACCCTCTGGCATTCACATAATGAAACTGGACATATAAAAAAAATTCGAAAATATAATAAAGTACTTTCCGTCAAACCATAGAAATTTGCGAACGATACTCAATTAATCAAAAACCGAGTAAGTAAAAACCGACATATCACCATGGTCGCTTTACTCAACACATGACATCTCAACATACTAACCACAGACACCGGCTCCGTAAAATTCCCAAGAGTAAACACTTGAATCATATGAATCGACAAAAGCCCCGACATACCCGTACACACACATGATAACCATAATGACTGCACCGTCCGGAAGAAAATGAAGTTTGCCAATCCCACCGATAGCCAACCATCCTAGCTCAATACTTTTACCGTAAAATAACTGACCGCGTGGCATGAACACGCGCCCCAGTGCAAAGGGACGTTAGTACGAACAATGTACCGAGTATGTAAGGCATAAGAACATCAAGTGCATGGATCATGAAAACCGCATCAATAATTAAATGCATCTCTCGTGGCTAACATCCGAGAATATCCGCGTGACTCTATAT
>NW_026722720.1:0-7184 GCF_029784015.1 Lycium ferocissimum | reverse complement strand
AGAGAGTATGAGAGCTGACGGTAACCAATAAATCCTTATTATACCCACACGGAAGCCTCCACGGCAAGAAGTACACCAAAATCACTGCCCGTTCACCTTAACAGTTAAAATTTCCTCTAACTTAACTAAAAGACCCAATTTCCATATTTTCATACTTGAATTTCTCTCACAACTAATCCCCGAATAAAATAACTACTTTTGCTGGAATTCTTTGATTCGATATAACCATACCTCTGAACGCGATTAATAGGTCTACAAACATTCTCTGAAACAACACAAACCTTTAGATATAGACACAATCATAGCCCACTCTGAATCAGGAAGATATTCTAATTCCGCTAACCTTTCTTTCACACCTTCTAAAGCCGCTCTTCGCACAAAAATTTCTTAGAAATACATTAACACACGCCACATTTCTGAAACTATAACTTGCTCTCGCCAGAAAAGAATTCTTGCTCCATCTGAAAACTATAAGCAATTCCATCAAATTGATCTTACTCACAGCCGACTTCGCTAGTTCCAAGACCTCTTAAACTTTAAAATCACAATACTGAAAGCATACCCACTAAATGTCACACCCCAACCTTGGTGAGGCATGATTGGCACCCGACACCTTACGAAAACCGAGCGAACCAACTGATAACTCGCATCCTCTATATCTCAAACGGCAAAATAAGGCCAAGAAGGCCAACTATGAATATAATATCATGCATACATATATTTATACAATGGTCCTGCGACATTCATATATCCACTAAAAAAATATAACTGAGCTGTATGCCGGAATCTATATGCAAAAACTCTAGGACTATGACTGAAGTACACAAGTCGAGGCAGGGCCCCCAACATATCCTCTTGTCACAAAAGAAACATATACAACTCAAACTCGGCAATACTCCAGGAAGAAATGGAGCCCGCCAATCAAAACTAGTTCCTGAAAGTAGCTTACTACGGAAGATCCTCGTCCCGTCTGTCTACACCTACGGGCATGAACGCAGCATCCACAAGAAAGGACGTCAGTACGAATAATGTACCAAGTATGTAAGGCGGAAATGTAATATCATAAATATATGTAAATTGCAGGAAGGAAAGATAAGCATCAACTTGGCACTTCTGACTTGCTAATGAGAATCCAATACACATGTCTCTTTATGCTCTTATATCCTTAACTCCATCTATGTATAATACTGCATCTCTAAATTACTTACTGTCCTAGTGCTAACTGCCCAACTGATCAGTGGTAATTGCCCGACCGGCCATAGCACGGTGGTAATAATTGCCCGTCTGATTATCGCCCGACGGTAGAGCGCAACTGCTTGATTGATCAGTGATAACTGCCCGACCGGCCGTAGCTCGGTGGTAATAACTGCCCAACCAGCCATAGGATGGTGGCAAACACATATCTGTCCAACCGGCCATAGCAAGGTGGTAACATCCGCCCGACTGGTCGTAGACCAGTGGTAATTATAATCAACATCATAACTAAACTTCTACAAGTAATCTCTATACACTTCCTGTCATCACTTAACCCGTAGGGTCTACATAAATCACATAAGACTTATAAGCATAGCTCGTGCCATTAGTACTTCTTCCCACTTGACTAGGACCGTAACCAAATCCTAAGATACAACATGAACCTCTCTTAGAACATTAAATACCTCATTAGAGATCTCTACTAGCACTCTATTCATGTCATATAAAACATTCCTTAAGAACCTATTCCTAAACTCCACCGGATTATTATGATGGAACCGTAATCATGAACACGTCTCAACTTGAAGGAACAAATTCATAAGATGAGATCAACATCAATGAATAACATCAATAGCCATGAAACAAGCTCAAAGATATCACAAGAACACCGAGAACTATAAGCTTTGGTACTTTTAGAAATGAGTTTATCGAAGATGTAATATATAGGTTCACAACAAAGGAATAATGCCTTAAGAAAGAAAGGTTTAGCCTTAACATACCTGTAGGTTTAGCCTTAACATACCTGGGAGCTTACTTTCCGACTTTCCAACCTACCTCCTGTCTTGTAATCTAGTTATGATCGTTCGTAGTCTCGTAATCTAAATATAAGACCATTCATACTATTTTTAGGCGCACCATCATACACTTATCTCAAGCCTTTAATTAAAATCCGATTAAAATCTGCTAAAATTCGGGCAGCATCGCCCCTGTTTATGTGCCTAGCCCGAAATCACAATCCAGCAACCAATAGCAACAACAACAATGCCAACATCAATAAAAATATTATCAATACCAATATATTCCATAAAACATCCCACACGATGTTTATCCCAATTTCTCACATCACACCCTAATCCTGGTAGAGCATGATGGGCACCCGACCCTTACTTAGAGCCGAGCGAACCCGCCGGTCCTCGTTATACTGATAGTCTCACTGGACTCTTAAATCATGAGATGAAATGTATGATGAAAGCTTTTCAAAAAATTCTTTCTGTCCTTCTCAATTCAAGTAAAATATGTAATCATATGAACTCTGTAAAGTAATGTATAATGATACATCAGCTTATATAGTTGCTTACAAGGTTGACGTACTGTATAAATGACTCTGTCTGCAAAAGTCTCTAACGTAAGATATGACATCAAAACCTAAGTTGGAACAGGGCCCCAACACACCCATAATGTATATGACTCAACTCATAAGCAAATACTCCGACGCGGCATCACTCCGAACCAAATGGAGTTTACTAATCCAGCTGATAGCCTGGAACATCCTATAGCCAAACTCCTGGAAAACATTCTGCTGAAAATTTTGGGGGTTTGTGTGGCATGACACACGAGCCCCCCCCTCCCAGGACAAAGGGACTTCGGTACGAATAATGTACTGAGTATGTAAAGTATAACTAATAGCAAAATGAAAGCATATGAAACAACATAAGATGGACGAGTTATAAAATGAAAGAGCTAGGTATACCTCTAGCAATGTTCGTTATATTTACTTATCCTTTCTCTAATGGGAAACTTCCATTTCATACATTTGTATATATAGTAGTATAATAACCGACCATAGAGGTTCGGTGTCTTACGTACCTAGCCATAATAAAGCTTGGTGTTAGACGTACCTGGCCCTACCAAGGCTCAGTGTTATCCGTACCTGGCACTACCAAGGCTGGCCCTACCAAGGCTCAGTGTTATACGTACCCGACTGCAGTGGTGTGCGCGCAATAGATATCGTACCCGGCCATATAGGCTTGGTGTCACAACATAGCATTCATACATTTATAACATACATATGTATTCGAGAGAAAGATTTCAACACTATCGGGGTGAGACATTCTATAAACTCCCGATTTCTATTATTGAATCGCATCATCTTTATCGTCATCACTATTATCATTATCATCATCATCATCATTATTATCACTATTATCATTATCATCATCACTATTAGCATCGTCATCATTATCATTGTCACTATTATCATCATCATCATCATCATCAATACTATCATCGTCATCATTATCATTATCACTATTAGGAGCTTTTGCCAAAGTATCTCAAGAATATTGTAAGTTATGAGCTTCTAGCGTCCCTATGATTTGGATGTTTTGGATATCTTGGATGGCATCTCTAAAATTGAACTCATCATCATAATCGTTATCATTATCATCACAAGAAACATTGTCAACAATATCAAGAAAATCTCGAGGGTCATGAGCATACAACCTTTATAAGAATAGGAATAGCGTGAATATCTTGTATAGACATAAAATGAGGAAAAACATGCCTTTCGAAAGAAGGATTAGCCTTACATACCACTTTGTCTCCTTAACTCTATCGACTAAATGGTTCCCTTCGAAGCCGACGATTCTACATTCAAGAGAATTCGTGCTAAGATTAGATTATCGATAATATACTCAAGCTTAAGCTAGAGCTAATAAAAATTGGGCAGCATCTCCTTTGTTTATACGACTTCCTCCAAATAATATAACAATTCCCAAACATCAAGTACAACATTCATGATACCATAGTCAATAGCGTCGACAAGTTCAACATTATTCCATTCTCAAATTTTCCTTTCAAGGTCATCCATAGCCATGGCCATAATATAGTACCACATTCTTCCTCATATAATGTTTCTCCAATATTCTTAATATAATTTATAACAAAATTATACTCATACTATCTCAAGAATTATGGTTCATGTCACACTACTATTCAAGAACACCATTGTTTCACATATGAGCTCCATATTCTACTTTCTTCCATAATCCGTGTCTCCTAACCATTCAATATTCTAAATAGCATGAAACGATTATAAAACTTACCTTTGATTGTGTGGGAATTGGTTTTGGATGGAAATGCCTCACTTGGAGAAAACCTTAACTTCAATTCCAAAGAGATTTCTTGCTACCATCAACCCTAGCTAGCATTCTTGCACTTGATTCTATTAGTTTTTCGTATTTGATCTTTGCATTTCCTTGGATTCATGTAAATGAAGTGTGTGGAATGTTCTAGAGGTTTAGAGAGAAGTGGTGGAAATAAGAAATGAGAAATGAGACTTGGAGTCCTCTTTTTATAAAAAAATTAAAATTGACCGTCGGGAGTTATACGGACCATTATACGGTCTGTATAATCTTATACAGTTCGTATAATTGACCGTCTAACTCCATCAGTGATAGACCTTCACCGTAACGGTAATACGGACCATTATACGGACCTTATAATGTTATACGGACCGTATAAATGGTTATATAATCCACTTTTTCTCCGAACTTGTTCTCGTCGCTTCATTTGATCTCCAATCCTTATGGAACCTTCTTAACACTTGTTTAACACTTCATTAGCAATCTAAGGAGCATTATAACTTCTCCCCAAGACATTATTAAATCAACATTAGCTCAGTACTTTGCAAACCCTTTTCCAAGACACAACTTAAGCTTGACATTCTTCAACGAATTCTTTTCTCTTGCCTCAAACGTCGTTGGAATCTTAATTAAAACCGTTAAGTACTACTTCTTACTCGTAGGAACATTATATACTTCTTACCCTGTGTTAGTCTATTTACTGTGCAATGACATGAAATTTTCTGAGGTGTAACACTCTTCCCCCCTTTAAAAACATTCGTCCTCGAATGTTAAGTTCTCGGGAATCCTACGGAAAATTTTGCCCGTAGTTTCCCACTAATACGGCTTTCGCTACCATCTTGTCACAAATCCCAAAATAACACTCGCCGCTAAGGGCTACGATATCACAACACACCATACGGCCACACACGACCCATTAAAAGTAAAGTATTGCATTGCATACCTGGGGCAACAGCGTTTCGTCTTGAACCTCTTTTGGGAGTCATCATTTTAATCCTCTGACACACACTCATTCCCTTTGAATAGTTAAAAATGAGTTTTCTTCTTAGTAATGACTCTCGGTTTCAATACTCCCCCTATTCCTCAAAAATATCCTTTCAAGGGATATAAGTGAGTCACTTTCCTAATATGATCCTCGTTGATACTCGGACTCATCAATCCTTTTTCTTGCTCAATAATGGTATTAAGTTTCACATGGTTTGCAAATCTTTTCAACTTTCTTTCTTCCATATAACCATGATAATGGTATTGATTCACATATGTAGAGTCTAGATAAATTCAATCCGAGGTGTCCTGTCATAGGTGTCCGTCGTCGACTTATTAAAGGCCTCATAATTTTGAGAATTTCATAACCCTCTAGTAAACTGTTAGAAATTCGCTATGACCATAATGATACAAAATGAAAATTCCAAGGCGTAATATTCTCCTGGAAAAACCCCTTATTTCATGATCTTATCGAGTTCGCAAGTAATCTAACACATCCAAGGGCTATCGTAGGAAACGTATAACATATACTTATACCATATTCAGGATAATTGTCCTATTTTTCCTTAACGACAATTCCAACTCAACATTATCAAATTACCATATATTTTCCCTCAACTGACCCTTGGAGTATCACAAATACACTATTCTTGCTTCTTGCCTCTACTTCTTCTTTAAGTACCCAATTGGTTTCATTCTCGACATGTAAATACTTGTGTTACATAACCGTTCTTGTGTGATTCATGTATGAACATCTAACCTTATTCGTAAACTTCCCTTCCTTTGGTTCGTTCTATTTTACGTATCTCCTATATACCAAAACTCCTTTGTCTATCTGTTGTAACTTATTTCGTCATACTCTTTTCTTTCTTTATTTGTCCCTTGATTATCACATCTTATATTCTACTATAGAAAACTTTATGTCCCTTCTTATTTGTCACCCATAAATCACAATATCATTAACAAACAACTCTACTGTCAATTCTTTTGCCTCTATTCCAGTATAGCATCGCTATCCTTTTCCATATTCCTTGAGCTATTTGCCCTCAATGTCATGCTGTTCAAGGTCTCTACGAATGATTTTCAGTACAGTCTCAGATACCCGCTTAATTCTTGTTCATTTATTTACTAGCTATTAGACTCATTTCTGCATAACTCTCACTTTTTTTTTTCTTTTTTGTTTTAGATTCTATGTCTGTTACATCTTAGGGTTCATCGTTTCAATCTCGTCACGACCCAACCGGAGGGCCGTGACGAGTACCCGGTGCTATCCCACCCGGGCGCCTCGTAACATACTTTCACATCACATCTAGGTGAGCCATATAGCTAAATCATGCTTTTCATTCATCATCATTCTAATCTCATTGGGCGGCAATTTACTTGTATCATCAATAACATCTATGCCTATATAAATGTACATAAGCCGACAAGGCTAACAAAATAATATCCCGGAATATAGGCCGACAAGGCCAAACATACCTAACCATATACACATGTCTACGAGCCTCTAAGAAGAGTATGTCATAACATATAGGCGGGACAGGACCCCGCCGTGCCCATAAGTATGTACACAAAAGAATCTATACCAAAAGCTGTGGCTCCGAATGAAGTAGAGCTCCGCTATGTAGTCCCTAGCCACCTGCGGGCATGACGCAGCGTCCACAAATAAAAAAAGAACGTCGTACGAAGAATGTACCGAGTATGTAAAAGATGATCAACATCAATATGAAAGCATAATAGACAACATATGAAATAACATAGGATGGGAGATAATAGCATCATCGTCATAGCACTTACTTGCCTTCCATAGGGGCATTCCCTCTCTTTTTTCTCCGTGTCCCATCCATATCCTACTTTTACTTT
>NW_026722719.1:0-7158 GCF_029784015.1 Lycium ferocissimum | reverse complement strand
GCCCACAATAATGAGTTGTTCCAATTAAAAGATGACACAAAAATGGTGTGGGCACCACAATCCACTCACACGGCCAACATGGAAAAGTGGATAATTTTCAACTTCCAATTTTATCACTTTTGGTTCCAAATTTTCCTAATTGTTCCATACTAACAAATTCATGCATAATTTATATCTCAAAATAAAATCGAAGGTCAAAAATCCCGACCTTGCATCCCGGAATAGTTTTGTCCTTAACTTTTCATAATTAAATCCAGATTATTCCAATGTACAAAAATACGGGTTCTAACAGTTCCCTACGGATGTGCATCGACTATAGGCAATTGAATAAGGTAACTATATAGAATAAATATCCTCTTCCAAGAATTGATGATTTGTTTGATCAATTACGGGGTGCCAAGTGATTTTCCAAAATAGACCTAAGGTCAGGTTATCATCAAGTAAGAGTTAAAGAAGAAGATATTCCCAAAATAGCTTTTAACGAGATATGGCCATTATGAATTTGAGTGATGTCATTCGGGTTAACTAATGCTCCGGCGTTGTTCATGAATTTGATGAATAATGTATTCGTGCCTCTTCTAGATCTGTTCGTGATCGTGTTCATTGACGATATTCCGGTATATTCTCTTTAATCCGAACATGTAGACCATTTACGTATTGTTCTTGGAATTCTTCGAACTCGAGAATTGTATGCAAAGTTTTCAAAATGCGAGTTTTGGCTGAATTCCATGACATTTTTGGGTCATGTTATTTCAGATGATGGAATACAGATACCAAAATCAGAAGCCGTGAAAACTTGGCCAAGGCTTACAATACCACGGAAGTCCATAGTTTTCTGGGATCGAAGGCTACTATAGAAGATTCGTAGAAGGATTTTCCTCTATTTCAAAATTTCATTGATAAAGCTAACCCGTAAGTCGCCTAAATTTCAATGGAATGATACTTGTGAATGCAAATTTCCAAGAGTTGAAGGACGATTAACTTTCAAATTCATTCTTGACACTCCTGTAAGAGCCGATGGTTATGTTGTATATTGTGATGCTTCCGGCATTGGGTTAGATGTGTATTGATGCAGCAGACGGTAAAGTCATTGCTTATGCTTCGAGATTACCGAGGAAACATGAAAAGAACTACCCAACTCATGATCTCGAATTGGTCAAGTAGCTTATTCATGCATTAAAGATGTGGAGACATTACTTGTATGGTGTTCATGTTGATATCTATACAGATCACAAGAGTCTTCAATACATTTTCAAACCGAAGGAGTTATATCTGCGGCAGAGGCGGCGGTTAGAATTATTGAAAGATTATGATGAGTATTTTATACCACCCGGGAAGGCAAATGTAGTAGCTGATGCGCTAGCCGCATCAATGTGCAAATGCATGTAAGTTCCTCCGAAGAAGAAAGAATTAATTCATGAGCTCCACCAACTAGCTAATCTTGAATTCGTCTAATTGATTCAGCAAAGACAGAATCATGTCAATAATCCCACCGTTTCATCCTTGACATGGAGGTAAAAGAGCGTCAATATGAAGATCCTCAAGAGCCACTATAGACACATTTCACGAAAAAGAAAAGTCACCATTTGAAACTTCTATAGATGGAGTTCTTAGATACCGAGGCAGGCTATGTGTTTCGAACGTTGCAGAATACGCTGTCAAATTCTAGGAGAAGCTCATTATTCTCAGATTCTATTCATCCGTGCAACAAAGATGTATCATGATCTCAAGTTGATGTATTAGTGGGATGGAATGAAGAAATACATAGCAAAATTTGTAGCTCAATGTCCAAATTGCCAACAAGTGAAAATCGAACATCAAAAGCCAGGAGGATTATTGCAAGCAACGGAGATTCCAATCTGGAAATGGGAAGTGATCAACATGAATTTTATTGTGGGGTTACCTTGTTCCCGAAGCAAATATGATTCCATATAGGTGATCGTGGAGAGACACACGAAAACAGCTCATTTTCTTCCAGTCAAAACCACATACTCAGCAGAAGATTATGCAAGGTTGTATCTCAAAGAGATTGTGCGGCTCCACGGTATCCCGATGTCTATTATCACAAATAGAGGAGCACAATTTACAGCTAAGTTCTGAAAATTTTTCCAAGAAGGTTTGGGTACTCAAGTAAAGATTAGCATAGAATTTCATCCTCAAACTGATGGGCAAGCCGAATGTACCATTTAGACCTTGGAGGATATGCTAAGAGCATGTGTTCTAGATTTCAATGGTAGTTGGGATGACCACTTACCCCTTATTGAGTTTGCATACAACAACAACTAGCATTCCAGTATCCAAATGGCTCCGTATGAAGCTGGGCCGTATGAAGGAAGTGTAGATCCCCAATTGGATGGTTTGAGGCAGAGAGAACAAGTACAGCTAATAGGCCCTGAATTGATCCGACAGGCAGTGGAAAAATTCAAGGCCATCCGAGATCGGTTGTTGACAGCCCAAAGTCGCCAAAAATCATACGCAGACAACTACCGGCGAGACTTAGAATTTCAAGTTGAGGACTGGGTATTCTTAAAGCTGTTGCCAATGATAGGAGTGATGAGGTTTGGTAAGAAAGGAATGTTGAGTCCTCGATACATCGGACCTTATAAGATTATCCGTAAGGTGGGCCAAGTAGCCTATGAATTGGACTCACCCTGAAAACTTGAATCAGTCCATCCGGTTTTTCATGTCTCAATGCTCCACAAGTGTGTTGGAGATCCTACGAGGATTGTTCCAATAGATGATGTTCAAGTGATAGAAAGGTTGGCTTATGAAGAAGTACCCATTGCCATATTAGATAGGCAAGTACAGAGGCTTAGAAATAAAGAAGTAACCTCAGTTAAGGTCTTATGGCGAAATAACAACCGAGAAGAAATGACTTGGGAGGCGGAAGAGAATATGAGGTCCAAGTACCCGCACTTATTTCAACTTCCGGAAGAGATCCAAGATGAAGCGTCAAGATTATGAGGTATGTGTGTTCTCTTTTTATACATATGGGTCGTGTGTGGCCAAAATTTGTTGCTATTATGTTGTGGCCCTGTGAGGCATTGTTATTATGGGCTGTTATGACAGGATGGTACTGCCATATTACAAGGGAAACTCTGGCAAAATTTTCGTAGAATTCTCGAGTGCTTAACATTCGAGGACGAATGTTCCAAAAGGAGGGAAAAATGTTACACCTCGAAAAAATTTCCGTTCATGCACAGTGAATAGACTAACGAAGGGCACGAAGTATACGATGTTTCGATAAGTAAGAAATGACATTTGATGATCCTAATTGAGAATTCAAAGACATTCGAGGCAAGAGAAGAAAGTTTGCCAAGAAAGGCAAGGTATACGTGCCAGTGGCAAGTTAATGGTGACTTAATGATGTCTTGGAGAAGAGTTATAACATCCCTTAGATCATTAATGAGGTGTTAAACAAGTGTTAAGAAGGTTCCATAAGGATTGGAGATCAAACGAGTCGACGAGAACGAACTTTGGAAAGGTGGGCAACATTCGGTCCGACATACGGACCGCATAAAACATGCTGGCTGTATGTCAGGCCATATGTTCTGCCTAGAATGGGGATCTTCACTGGACCAAACATACGGCCAGACATACGGTCCATATAAAAGATACGGACCGTATGTTCGTGTCGGGACAGATTTTAAGTTGATATAAGGAGGACCCAAGTTCATTATTTCATTTTATTTTCTCACTCCACACCTCAAGAACCCTCTAGAAAGCTCTCCACACTTCTTTCACAAGAAATTAAGAGAAATTTATGCTCAACTTCATCAAACCAAGAAAACAAAGTGTAAGAAACTCATTAGAGTTCACCCAAGTCAAGAAATTCCATTGGAAGTGAACTAGGGTTTTGGCCCAAGTGAAGTATTTCCACTCAAGGCTCATTCCCACACTATCTAAGGTAAGTTTTATGATCATTCCATGTTGTTTAAGGTATTGAGAGGTTGAAAGACTTAGATTATGAAAGGAGATAGAAAATGGGTCACAAAGACGAGAATAATAAGATTTTGAGTAGTAGCTTGGGATGAGTCATGATTCTTGATATGTTGTGATTGTAAGTATGTTATAAATGACATTAAGAACATGGGATAAGCATTATATGTGAGAAAACGTACTAGGGTACTACGACCATGATTATGGATGAATTGAAGTGAAATTGTGAAATGTGGATAATGTTGATGAATGAAGATTGTTGGTTATAATGTTGTGAATGTTATTATAGACGTTTGGGAGTTGATATATGATATGAGAAAATTTGTATAAACAAAGGAAATGCTGCCCAATTTTCTCTAGCTTTAGTAAGCACGTTCATATAATCGATTAGCTAATGTTAATACGAACTCTCTTGATGGTAGAAACGCGAGCATTGAAGGAGAACGATCAAGCGATAGAATAGCTAAACGAAAAGGTATGTAAGGCTAGTCCTTTCCTTCTAAGGCATGACTCCTATGACATGAATCTACCTATTTTTCCATGATTTTCCTATATAACAGAAATTATGAGTCTATGAGTACAAATAGCTATATATGTATAAAATAAAGAAAAGAGATAGGACACGAGCATGATAAAGATGATGATGAATTTAAGCCTAAAGAATCCTAAACTAAGGTACGATGTCCATGAGGTTAATGATCCTAAGTATGGTTCCATTGATGTTGTTCTTTATGCACACTCCCCTTAAATGTTAGTCCCTTTAAGGTGTGATATGATGAATATGATCACTGCATAATGCAATCGGGGGTTCACAACCTCATGTCACCCCGACATAGCAATAGTTTCCTTTAAGTTCTAATGCATGTTTTATGATAAATGTATGATGATGATAAGTTTATGATGAGTGTATGATGATATGATTCCACCGTGCCTAATTGGCCGGGCATGTCACCACGAAGGCGGGCTGCATATGATTCAACCATGCCTAATTCGTCGGGCATGTCACCGCGAAGACGGGCTGCATATGATTCCACCGTGCCTAATTGGCCGGGCATGTCACCGCTGAGGCAGGCTGCTTATGATTATACCGAGCCTAGAGAGCCGGGCATGACACCACTAGTGGGCGGCGTATGATAATTACCCGGACGCTGTATGTGATATGATAAATATGATATGATGATATGTGTGATTTCATGATATATGTGATATGATTAAGATGCTCACACTCTTAAAAGTCAAGCAGGTTATATCTATTCTTCACCTTATGTCTTATGATTTCTGTATTATGTTCATTTCATTCATGCCTTACATACTCGCAGACAATGTTCGTACGACGTCCTTCTTCTTTGGACGCCGTGTTCATGCCCACGGAGGTAGGCAAAGGAGGTGATCCGTACTCGTAGGAGCTATTAGCAGGCCTTGAGAGCACTTCATTGTTCCGGAGGTGCCATTGATTTATTCTTTTGTGTATATATGTTTTCGGCATGACGGGGTCCTGTCCCGTCCATATGTCTAGTACTCTAGTAGAGACTCGTAGATACGCATGTGTAGGTAGTATGGTCTCACGGTTTCCCATTGTATACATGTATTATTTTGATAGCCAAATGGCTTATGTATATAAAGGTAATTATGTTTCCAATGAAAATGGTTTTCCTATGATTATAAACATGAGAATAATGAATAAACGCAGGATGAGTAATAAAATGAGTGGTGCTCGGTGGTTAGCTCCGGGTACCCGTCATGGCCCCTAGCCGGGTCGTGACAGTACTGCCCGATCCATATATAATATAATATATATAAATGCATGTAAGACTCAGAAAAGGATACTCTGAACTCCTCTAGTGACATAAGAAGCTAGTATGATAAGTCTCTAGGAGTTATGGACATAAAACATAGGAGGCCAAAGATACAAATATCTCTACACTATCTAAGAATAGAGTCTTTGGAACTCGCTTGCTCACTGTGTTCGTTCATATGATAAGGATCATGCCAAAATGAAAGGAAGGGACAGCCTTAACATACTTTTGACGCTTAATCCATGACTCGATATGTATATGCTGCCCGAAGTAATTCAACCTATATTAAGACGTTACGAACTATGGTTAAGCTACGGAAAAGCTTAAAACGTTTTTCAAAGCTAGTAGCTTATTTCTAGAAAATTGGGTAGCATTTCCCCTCTATTGTTCACCTCCCTCAAAATTCAAACCAACTCTAAAAACAACCAGAGCAACATCAACAACAACACGTCCAAGTTACCACATCAAGAACTAGCCAAAACAAGGTCCAAGAACACCTCGAAATAGATGACCTTATAATAGCCAAACAATTACAGCCACCCAAAATTAATCTTTCGGATAACTAAAAGTACGTTTCAGATTTAACTTTTCTTTCGAATCGACCAACAACAATAACAATATAGCAAGATTTAGGAACAATTGAGCAACCAATCACTACCCGTCCAACCCTTCAAAATGCAAGAACAACCCTTCAAAATGCAAGAACAACTCCCACAATCCAATAAACAATATCCAATACTAGTCCACAAGTTCAAGTTACTGCTCCATATGTTTTCATGGAACTAATACTTCAAACATCTACACAAGCTCACACACATGAAGTAAGGGAGACTTGTTACCTTAGATGTCCAAGAACAACTCCTATTGCTACTTTACTTCAACCAGAACTTGTTAAGAACAACTCTTTCTCTTTTAAATCCTTGAAGAAGAACTAAACTTGCCTCCATAAATGACTAAAACATTGCTGCTGCATAGAATTTAATTGAGCAAGCTTGCTGGACGTTTTTCCCTGTTTCAAATGAATTCCCAGGGTGAAGAACAATTCTCAAAGTGGAAAGAACCTTCTTCCAAGTGAAAGATCAAGTTGGGAACGTTTTTCTTGCTCAAAAGGACACCCAAAGTAGTGTATAAATCCTCTCAAGTCAACTATGGTTGCTGCAAAGGTTAATGAGAAACTTACTAAGCTAAATGATGCTCTTAAGGTGCTGGGCACGTCTTGTGAAGAGAAATCACCAAGCAAAATGAAATATGAAGTTATGTAATTACTTGATGTATTGTGGGGCCCATAAATGGATATACATGTATTGTATGACTCATATACTTGCTCCTCTAGGTTATGACAGCAAGAACTTCATTAGTGGGTGGTGAAGAAAGTCAGTTAAGCAAACAAATATTGCATTCCTTTGTTGATAGGTAAAACTAT
>NW_026722718.1:0-7162 GCF_029784015.1 Lycium ferocissimum | reverse complement strand
AAAAAGAGTAAAATTATTACCTTTTTTTCTACAAATTCTCTTCTTTGAAAAGAAAACACTCTTTTGCTTCCAAATTGGTATCACATAGAAGAGGACCTTGAGCTTAGTATTAATTCAACAAGGAATGAATTTTTGGACTAAAGATTTGAGCTCAAATTTTTTTTTTCTCTCTTCTTCTTTTTTTTGAAGGGGGCCGAACCCCCTCTTTGCTCTTGCTCTCTTTCTCTTGTTTTATTTTTTGGTCTTGAATTAGAAGATGAGCTCATATATATATAATTCCACAAGCATGTGAGGGGCACATGCCTCTCCCCCCATTTTCTAGAGTTTTCTTTTCTTTTTCTTTTTCTTCTTCTTTTTCTTTCTTCTTTTTTCTTTTTGCCACATGGCCTCTTCCAAGAAATTTCTTGAATGCTCGTGAAATGACCATTTTGCCCCTAGCCTTTTTCCATATTTCCATGAACCATTTCATGAATTTCCCGTTTCATCCTTAGTCTTTCTCAATATTTCCATACTAACAATATTCATAAACCTACTCATATGTTAAAATAATTTTAGTAAATGGTCTTGCTCTCGACATTCCGCGATTACTTCGAGATATCCGAACGTACAAAGTACGGGCTATAACATTTTCCTTTTGAATGTAGGTTGCTACCATCTAGTATTTACATGCTTTTAAATAATTCATTTCCATTTCGTCCCTCTCTTATTGCTAGCGCCGCACCCTTCTGTTGGCAAAAGCATTACTAAATTCTGAGTCAAGCACTCCGCCTTTAAGGCTTTCACTATATAATGCTTCCTAAATTATTATGCGACATTGAAACTTCATATCCATGTAACTTGCTCGCGGTGACTATTGCACTTGAATTCTCATCTCAATCCATCATTCATTTCCCCCTTTTTAGTCCGAATCTTACCCTTGTCACCTGTAACTTCTTGCTATAAAATCATTTGCATGAGCCCTTATTGTATGGAGGCACCAGTTTATTCCTGTCTACCTTACGCTTGAGCTGAAGCCGCCATACTCACGCAATGTATATTCTTGGGATTAATACTACTCTTACGTCATATGCTCATCCGTTAACTCTACCTCATAATCTACCTTACTATTGTACGAATCGGCTTGCATTAGATTCTCACTTTGTCTTACGTTTTATGGCCTATATCTTGTATTATCTCCTTATTAAGCCTTCGGCGATCACATTGCCCCGGATAGTCGGAGGCTACTTCTTTGATGGTCTCTTTTGGTTACCAGCTTATTGCCACCGCTATCAAACCATAAGGGGATTGCTTTTAACCCTATGTTTCTTTCATTACTTCTATCAACACCCATAGACCAACTTGTATGCTTGCCATTTCCACTAATATAACTCATATCCACTCTATACTCCCTATACCGTATCGTCCTCAACTTACCCTCTCTTAGCTCGCCCTATCCTCAATAATCTTCCT
Organism: Lycium ferocissimum; assembly: GCF_029784015.1. Classification (NCBI taxonomy): domain Eukaryota; kingdom Viridiplantae; phylum Streptophyta; class Magnoliopsida; order Solanales; family Solanaceae; genus Lycium; species Lycium ferocissimum. Next base: position 5,713 of record NW_026722718.1, on the reverse strand, counting down.
TAGGACCTTCACTGCGTAACTCACCGGGAATGCGACTCCATTTGTTGCTGTCTTGACATATATATAAAGTAAGTTCATTGATCATTCACAATCAAACCTTGTTTTTTCTTTTGTCTTAATCCTCATCCTTTTTCTCAAATGATTTCATTCATAGGACAATAATCCTGAACATTGGGTATCATTGACTCCTTGATAAAGTCGCAACTTAAGATTCAACGTCGCTCTTCCCATAGTCTCCTCTGATCAATTCACGCTGCCATAGAAGTACTATCCTCTACTACCTCAACATATTAATGGCAGGGTAATACATGGCCCTTTTAGAATTCTCCGAAAAGACGTTGTGTAACGTCGCCCTCCACACATAAGATATCTTACTCGATAGTTGGTTCCATACCTCGGGTCATAATTTAATTAGCCACACCGCTCTCACGGCTTGATTAAAAGTTTCAATCGCTTCACGACACCTACTAACATTTCCTCGGAGTATTAGGGGATCCGCGGGGTTTGATTCTCTTCCATCCTCCGCTTATCAAGTTACCGCTCTAGTGGATGTCTCTCCTATTTGACTCGCTCCTACCCTTCCTTCTTTGTTTCTAACATATCTACCCCGTACATCACATGCGCTAAGCGTTCATCACTTGTCATCCTTTGTTTCGCCGATCACTTTTTGTCTTATTTTCGCTTTTCTCATATCTATAATAGCAATCCTCGCTCGTAATATCGTCTGATCAGATTCCTGGAGGTATAACTTAAACTATAACACAGAACACAACTGCGATGACAAGGTCAACCAATGTTATATCCCGTATCTCGTACGTCGGGACAATCCGAGTCAATCTCGATAAGTTAAGGACAAGACTATTCCGGGATGTGAAGTCGAGATTTTAACCACAATCGTGTTTTAAGATATAAGTGTACATGATATTGTGGCATGGAAATATTAAGGAAACATATAGGGTCAAATGTTATTTTGGAAAGTATTTATTTCATGAAAAACAACAACAACAAAAAAAAAAGTAACATTTCATGAATTATAAGGGCATGTGGCCGGCCACTTAGGGTGTGGGCCAAGGCCACATGGACACTTATTAAATGTACCAAAGATGAAGAATTAGTCATCTTATTCATCTCCTTCACCTAGAGAAAAATCAAGAAACTTTGAGAGAGTGAGAGAAGGCCATACGGCCATGGACAAGGAAAATTGAGATTAAGAAATAGCCATCACAAAATTTGTTTCTTCTTGCAAAACTACTAATTGAAGGGTGCTTAGCAACGTGGAGTTGTTGTTTCAAGCAATAGATTGCTCCTTTTCATCCTTGACCAACTTTGGGCAAATTGAGAAGTTGTGAAGGAAGGTGAGTTTTAATCTTGTTTCTATGTGTTGTGGATGGTTCATGTGTGTTGTAGTGTGTCAAAATGAATGAAATTATGGAAATATTGCATGTTGGAATGTAGCCGTGTGTAGGTGTGTTTGGCCGTGTGGTGTGTGTGTTATGTAAAGGTGATGAATTAATTGTATTTAGCATGTTGGCATGTTGTTGTAATGTATAGAAAATGAATGAAAATCATGGAATTTACATGGGGGTGTGTTGGCCGTAGGTATGGTGTTGTATATATGCAGGAATGAATTAATTCTACTTAGTGTTTAGTTGATGTTGTTGTTGGTTCTATAATGAAAATGAGATTTTAATGATTCAAGTTGAAGTTGTAATGGTTGTGTGGTTGATTTAGGAGTTCATGTGATTTTTATGTGTAGATTCTATATTTATGATAATGACATTGTTAGGGCGTGGATTATTGGGATAATTCATGAATTGGGAAGAAAGAAATATAGGTGTGTTGCCCTCGGGTTTGGGAGTGATTTCGGGTGAGTTGGAGCTTTGTTTGGGTTGTTTGAAATATTGCATGAATTGTTTAAAGCATTCTCGAATATTGTTTGAACGGGTTCGGATTAGTAACCTAATGTATGAGCGTTTATGTTGATTTGAATGCGAGTAGTCGAATTGAGTATAATGAAATGTTGAAGTATGTGGGAAAGAGTTACTAGTGTTATAGTATGTTTCAAATTGATTATTGACGTTGTTATTATGATTGTTGGTATGGTTGTTGATGAAATTGGCCGAGTTGAATTCTCGGGGTGTGGCATTTACAGGGGAAATGCTGCCCGATTTTCTGTAGAATTTGGTAATCGTTTAGAATTGTATGCACAAATGCCTATGGCTAATGTTTAGTATGTGGCGATGTTGTTGTAGATCGTGGGCAGCCCAGGATTTAAGTTGGGATTGGCTTAGAAAGCAGACAAGGTATGTAAAGCTCGACCTTTCCTTCTTTTGGCATGTCGTAGTTAAACGTAGGTCATGACACGAACCCCGAGGCGACTCTATTCTTGCGATCCGAGCATGCTTATGGTTCTTATTGTTCCCTCGGTATTCATATTCTTAACATAGACGAATTATGGTTCTTATGCCTTTTGTATGACTAAGTTTCAAGGTTATATATAGATTTCGTGCCTAAAAGATTCCGTAACTACGAACGGCCGTAACTTTTGTGGACGAGCTCGGATCGCCTCGAAACGTTTGTAGGAGATTCCATAACGAGTAATAACCCTAACTTTCATATGCGGGCCGGATTGGGTTGACGCTCATCCGTGGGCCCCGCGACTTTTTACGTTTTATTCTAACAACCTATTTTTGAAAGAACTTGATATGACTATTTTCTTCTCCCGACCCCCGCGTATGACTATATACTTATCCATTAAGTCTGAGGTGATGACCCGTATACTTATGGTTCCGAAATGTAACTACGATTCCCAAAGTCCTATTTGATATGTACCGAGCGATCTTCGGAAGCAACTGGATTTGACTTTTGGTTAGCTTTTACATGAAAGTTCGTTTGACGATCCTGATAAGTTGATAATGATGATTATATGTGTATGTGTGATTTCTGATTACTCTGCTCGTGCGTATGATTATTACCTTTTCACCGAGTCCGGGCAGGACATGCTTTTGTGCGCAGCTTTGCTATATTATGATTCACCGAGTCCCTCGATAGAGGGCCGGGACACGCTATGTACATGATGATATAGTGGTGACATGACTTTATTTACCGAGTCCCTCATTAGAGGGCCGGGACACGCTATTCACCGAGCCCCTCAGTAGAGGGCCAGGACACGCTATATGGATATATATATGATGGTATGATCTCATCTACCGAGTCCCTCACTAGAGGGCCGGGACACGTTATATGTATACAGATGTGCGGAGTAATTGTTTGATCGTATCACTAAGCCCATGACAGGTTGGACATGATATTGTTAAGTCTGGTTTGTGTTTAAGGGTAAGCAGATCTGATATTTTGATTATCGCCCCCACTTCTGCACTTTTATTTCGGTTATGTCTTTGTTACTATATTCCATGCTTTGCATACTCAGTACATATTCCGCGACCCCCCCTTTCTTCTTCGGGGGTCGCGTTTCATGCCCCGCGAGGTACGTACGACTATTTCGGTGAGCCGCCGCCTTTAGGACCTACATTCTCGCCGTTGGAGTGCTCCCTTGTCCAGGAGCCCACGTTTTGGTACAGACCTTTCTGCTATATGTATATATATATGCTTATTCAGGGGTACGGCGGGGCCCTGTCCCGTCATATGATTCTGTTATTACTCTTAGAGGTCTGTAGACATGTCTGTGGGTTGTGGGTAGTATTGTCAGTTGCGTTGCGTTCTGTACATTCCAGGTTATTTGTATGATATGTATATACGTATATGTTTCACTGTGCCGTTTGTATGTGTAAGTTCCTAATATGCTTGCTATGAGTTGATTATGATTAACAGAGGGTACGAGTGCCTAGTTCGGGCACTAGTCACGGCCTACGGGGTTGGGTCGTGACAAAAGTGGTATCAGAGCGGTTAGTCCTCGGAATAATCTACGAGCCGTGTCTAGTAGAGTCACGTTTATCGCTCCCGGTGTGTTGTGCACCGCATCTATAAACGAGGGAGGCTGCTCTTTGGACATTTAGGATACTACCATCTTCTTTCCGATCTTAGATCGTGCGATAGAGTTTGTGTTATCGGGATGATCCCCGCTTCTAACGAATTGTTATGTTTTCGAGCGATGCCTCCGAGAAAGGCGACGAGGGGCGCTGCCCGGAGGGCAAGTCACGGCGGCGATGGGAGAGACTAGCGGGCCGGATGACTACTAGGGCCGTGCCGGCCGACCGGAGGTTGTACCCCGTCGATCGGTTCCCGCCACCCCGTCACCATCGAGAGGGGCATAGAGCGGCCGAGTTTCTGCCCGGGACGAGGCGGCCCCACCCGGACCCGAGCCTCCGGTTCCCCGAGGTAGGGGCGGAGAATAGGGCATGTGAGACGCGGTCCGGTTGTTGACTAGGATTGCGGCGGGCGGGCTCGCAGTACGGTTTCGGGGTGATTATGTAGACGAACGCGATAGTCGAGGGCCCGCTATTTCTTGACACATGTCGCGAGTTTTTCGGGTCAAAGCAGGAGGACCCCGAGTTCATTGACGGATGCAACAGTACGTTGCGATTGGTTAAGGCTTCCGAGGCCGAGTCGGTCGAGTTTGCGTCGTATCGGTTGTATGATGTAGTCGCTGTGGCGAGGTACGAGTCCCGGGAGTTATCGAGGGCGTGGATGCTCCTCCCGCCGGTATGGGACAAGTTGTGAGTCCGCACAACGGGCCATTTTCTGGCCGGGAGACGAGGCGAGCCCGAGTTCATAGATTTCACATTTGAAGCGAACGGCGGGAGAGAGTTCGAGAATATAGCCTCGATTTTAATTCTTTGGCTAGATATGCGCCTACCATTGTGGTCGATATGGTAAGACAGGGGTACGTCGATGTGTGATGGGATTGGATGAGTATTTGATTGATAGCTGTTTGGCGATGGCGGCCCGACGGGGTGTCACGACCCAACCCCGTGGCCGCGACTAGCCAGCCCGAGAGCAGGGCACCCGAACATACATATTCAACGGAATCACATCAAATGATCACACGTATACAAATATCACATCTAATGTCAAACTATTACAAACACAAACACGAATATATATCGAGTTTAGCGTAAGGTATGTTCCAAACTTATATTATTTCCGGAAGAAATTTCGACGAGTTTTCTTTGTTTTTTCTCGACTATCCAAAATAACCACCGCACGAAAAATACCAACAAAGGCACGGGGCGACAAATCGACATTTATATATATATGCAAGCGCGAAACACACGCTATGGCGTGACAGAGAATGCCAAAACATATATCATACAAGTCTAACCAAAATGAACGGGCACAACCCACACGTATATATCCACGGACCCCAAACGAGGGAAAGACGAATCATATGACGGGACGGGGCCCCGCCGTACGCCCCGAACAAACAAATACATATGCCACGAACGAATATGTACCAAAATGGGGGTCCCGGAACAAAGGAGCACTCCAAGACCGGCCCGATGGGAATCCTAAGCCTACGCGGATCACCAAAAAATCAGATTTGTGCACACGCGGCATGAAACGCGGCCCCGAAAAAAGGGGGTCAATGTAGAAATATGTCTTGTAGCATGTAAAGCATAGAATACCACAATCGAATCGTGCGAAACGAGGAGGACGGAAAAGTAGCATAATAACTAGAAAATCATAACACTTGCCTTTGAAACGTAAATCATACGTATCCCTTTCTATCGCTTCAAGGGGGAAAATAGAAAAA
>NW_026722717.1:0-7083 GCF_029784015.1 Lycium ferocissimum | reverse complement strand
CCCCGGAACCAAACCCTGGGCGAACAAATAAAAACAACCCAACAATAACACCAACAACAATAACAATCACCACTAATCACAATATAACACAATTAGTCTACTTTCCGACATAATACAAAAATTCTCATTTCGACTTCACACTCCCAAATCAATACCAACATGCTCTCATATTACTAATCAAGGTCATTACAATATAATTCGGAAGCATTTCATAGCATTTCTACAATATATTCTCAAGATATACGAAATATACAAACTTTCCACCAAAGCCATAATTCATCCAACACTTCTAACTTTTCAACATAACCTCGTACATATTTTTACCTTTCAATTCCATTAACAACCATCATAATTTACATCTTACAATTTCATTTCCATAATTACATAAACTATAATAAAATCACATACTTTCCGACAACAACTTAACAACAATTTTCTCATGCCCGCTAAGACCATTAGCCTTCCATTTTCATCACGAGACTCCAACAACACAATTAACATACTAAATAATATTTATTCATCTCCCCTTCACCTATGGCACTACACGGCCATGATCCCTACTTCCAACTTCAACTAAATTTATTCAACTTTCACTTTCGATTCAAATTCCACAATAACCACAACTAAAATACAATACAAGTAGTTCAACATCAATTCAACTACACACCTACTGCCATACATGCTTACATACACACACACGTTTGCACACACACACAACTCACAATTCCATGCTTTTTCATTCACCCCACATACCATAACATATATATAACCTTCATAACATAATAAAATATGAAATTCTTACACTTTTCCAATAAATTCTCCTTGCCAACACAAGCACTTCCTTGCCTTAAAATTATACCGCCTTGAAGAGGACCTTGTGCTTAATACAAGAGAATTACAATTTTGGACCAAGATTGAAGGCTAGGAAATTTTAATTTTTCTCCCCTTTTTTTTTTTTCTTTCTATGGCCGACGGCCTCCTCCTTTTTTTTTTTATTTCCTTGATTTGTTTGATTTCTTGAGAATTCTAGAGATGAACACATATATATATTTGTCCCCTTGATTAGTCACATGTTTGGCACATGGAAAATTTATAAATTTTGGTGGGTTTGGGCCTTAGGTTGGCCGGCCACCTCCTCTCTTTGGGCTTCAATTTTCATTTTATTCTTTTAAGCCCAATGGGTTAAAATCTTATTTTGTAATTCCCGAAACTAATTTTCAAAATTCCAATCTTGTCCTTAACCTTGCTCAATATCTCCGCACCCATACTTCCATAACCCAGATACACACATTAAGTAAAATCCAAACATGACCTTATTCCTTACAAGTCAAGGTTATTCCCAAATTTTCCAAATACGCAAAAATGCCGGATATAACAAAAAGAGGATTTCCATTTGATAGTTAACCTGACCATTCCTTCCCTTTTTTCCATTTTTCTTGTCCGCACTTCTAAAAAATGCTGAATGATATGTATACTGCTCCAGTTTTGAAAGACATGATCTTTTGTTTACGCACACTTTCTTCTAATATGAATGTCCTAGTTCTTTCTCCCACTTGAATTAGTTTAAGCTCGTTATTTTCTCCAATCAAGTATTGTGAAAGTCTCCAAGTAGTGAATACTGCTGTATGTATGTGTATACTTGTTTGTTTAAGATTAATGCATGTTGAGTGTTATACTATACTTATTTGGGTTGTCTCTCCTACCATATGCCCTTCTTGTTTGATATGGATGATACTGAGTATACATCAGATATGCATCACATATATGCTCCATATGTACCTCAGATATATTGGGTTGCATATTCATAGTATATCATGAAACTTTTTGAGCCGGAATTAACATCGATGGAACCGGGCCTATTCCGCCTTAAATGCTATCTTCTCACCTTAGTTAGTTTGGGATTTTTCTCGTTATTATTCGTATATAACATTATATCAGTATATACCGATTTCTTCCTTTTTTTTCTTAAATATGGAGCTGGCCTATCCTCCTCTTGTCTTTGATTCCCTCTCATGTTACTTCGCATATACACTAAGTAACATTAGATACATGTACGCATGATCTTATTTTGAAAGTTTAAATCCTTATTAAATAAGTTGTTAACTTTAGATGCTCTCTAACCTTATTATAGTACGGGAAACACTACCGTTGGGCCACTGAGGCAAGACCGCGTCGTCTATAAGTATTGGGGCTCCTCAAGATCAACAAATTTTCCTTGATCAAGTACGAAAGGTTAAAGGTCGACTACGGTGCGAAAAATGGTCAATCAAAGGGCATGGTAAGCCCACCAGCCTTCCTTTCCTCTTTCATTTTTTATATGCATATGTATATATTTGTAATGTAATGATTGTGAATATTGAAACTCAAGTGGTTAGACTTAGAAGAATTTTGCAAATGATGCATGATATCGTTAGAATGGATAGGAACCCATTAGTATTTCAAACCAAGACCCAGATAGATAAAGGATCATGTTCTGAAATTGAAACAAAAGAAATAACTTTAATATTCTTCTTTTACAAGACTAAAATTGAATGTAACGACCCATTCGCTCGCAGACATTTTCGACAACTCTTGTCCTTGTCAAGTTCTATCCCGATTTTAATAAGTATAGTTAATTTGTGAAAGACAAATAATGAGTCGTTTGATGCGTTTGGTAAAGATCATGATGAGTTTCCTTCCAAAGTTCTTGCATGTGGGTTGTTTGTCTTATTCTGTATGTTCTTCTCTGGAGTATTCCACGAGACGAGGGTAAGTTTGTTATGTGTCATCGAGATATGTCCTTATCGATTCTAGTCTTAACTCCTACATACGACGCGAGTGTCGAAAATTGGAGACTCGACCACCCCGGTCCCCGTAGCAACAAGCCTCCCCGCGAGGCGAGAATGGCTTCAGCTAGGCCGCGCTCATAGCGCCAGTTTAGGTCCCACCCTGCTGCACATGGGCTTAATGAATAAGCTCTTAGGGAAGACTGGACTATCTGCCACAGGGAGTCTGCACCTACGAGGATAGACATGCAACAACGAGTATCGCTGAACAGACCTAGAAATAAATATCTTACTTTTTCTTAGCTTGTCCCATTTGGACATTTTGGAGTGGGGAAGATGACCTAGAGCTATTTTTGGAGGTGGAGACCAAGACCTAAGTTACGGTAATGTAACCACCCGGCTACGTCATGGGGGTGACTTAGAAAACTAGACCTCATCGGATATTTTAAGGCCGCGGTGAGTCCGTAGCGTGATTTTATATGTCCGTACCTATTTTTTCGTGTCCGTAGACCTTGGATTGGTTTTGGCATTTTAGGAATTACAAAAACTGAGCTACCGGACAAAACGACAGCCCACGGTGCGAGGTGCCGCCGAAGTGGGTTCGTCGTAGTGGGTTGTGGTCGCCGCCGCGGGAGGTGGACTTAATGAGATCCGCCATAGCGGGAAAGCTCCTCGCAGAAGAAGACCACCCAGCAGATGCCGACCGCCGCAAATGTCTGATAAGAGGCAAATTCGTATTTTATATTCTTTATTCCAAACCCGGTTTCATATAACCCCAAAAATAAGCCTAAAAACTGCTGTGGCTAAAATTTAAGGCTAGGCTAAAGTGCGCTTAAAAGGCAAGTCTCAATGCCCGACTATTTTAATTCCATCATCATGATCACCTAAGGAGTAGTTAAAGGTCCATTAATGGTGAAATCTAAAATGGTTAAAACCCTAGAACTTAAGAAACCCTCGATTAATGAAACGGGTTATTGTATTTATCATTTTTTAATCTCAGAAGTATAGATTATCACTTGCGACGAGGTCTATTACATTAATAACTTGGTTGAACGAGACTCTGTGGTTTCATAAAAATGATAACTTTGGTATAAAAACTTCTTGTAAAAGAGTTAGAATGATTAGAAAACCCATGAATGGATAGAATATGATAATTGGGGTTGATATTATGATGAATTCACGCTTAGTGATAGTTGACCCAATTGAAAAGTAGATTACAAACTGGGTTCTTTTCCTAATTGTCGGAGATAGATGATTCGAATTCTCATATAGCATTATATTTCGTATCTTTGAACGCGCGGAAGCTTATGTAAAGCGGAAAAGCTATCAGAGTCTCCGCTTTGTCCCGCCTTGGCTTTCGTGTAGGTTACGGTCTATTTGAGTTAGACTTTGATTAGTTGATTGTATGTATTACGAAATTGATAAAGCATGATTAGGTGGCTTCTAACATAAAGCAGGGTTAGTAATTTGATTTTGATATTGATTGATTAATTATGTGATGAACTGATATGAAATGATTAAAAAGTTCATAAATACTCTTCTTGTTGACTTGGAGAATTCCCTTATTCATGTTATTGATTGTTGAGTCTGGATATGACTTTTGACATGGTGACTTACATTCCCTGATATTGATTTATTGATTGTTCCCATTCCTTATTTGTTTGCGGAACAGAAATACCTTGTGATAAGAAAGATATTATAAAGATGAAAGGCACATTTGACAAGGGGGAAGTTAAGATATGCCTAAGTTAAAGGTTCGTGATCCAAGGTAAGATTTCGGTGAGTTTAGGTATATGGACACCACGGGTCCCCCCAGTCATGGCTAATGTGTCAAACACTACCATTTAGCATGTAGTACCTGACATGCGACATATAGCCGAGATGATTTGTGTTTTACGATCGTTTATCAGGTGATTACGTGGGTCGGGTTATTCTTATTGATTTCTATGTGTGTGTAGATTTACCTTATCCTTGTGTTGGCCGATATTTGGGTGTTGACATTCTCGTGATAGTTCTTCGAGATTAAGGGCCGTGGGCTATCTATCTATTTTATTGATTTTGTGATCGTACGCATGATACTAATCTTAGTTCACTTTGTGATATCTACCGATACATAGTGTTTGTACTGACATACCTTAGTGCATTCTTTTGAGTGCGTATCAGATCTGTAGACTTCCACGGTGACCTTCGTTACTTAGCTTAAGCCCGCTTCCGACAGTTCGAGGGTGAGCTATTATCCATGCCGTGTCGCCTCGAAGATCTTTCCTATTTTAGATTTCTATTTCATTTCCATCATTTATGATATTTCTAGACAATGTTCTTTCTAGATGTTATGTTAGAGTCCTTGTACGACGTGACTTTTGATTTTGTTGTAATTGTTTAGGACTTTCGATGGATTTTATTTATTTATGGCATGACTAGATTCTTTTGGAGATATTTATACTGTATATCCTTGAATGCTTTAAATTAGCTAAGTAAGTTGATAATGGTTTGGATGGTTGGTTAAGTAGATTGTTCGCCATATCAGGGGGTGGGTGCCACTTGATGTGGCGTGATTTTACGCCACAATCGATGCTTTTCGGCTATAAGTTTTAATTGTTTTTAAGCAAGTCTATGTGATTTTACGTGTTTTTTATTGGATTTCAAGTATTAAGTGTTTTGATGGAAAAAGTTGGAGAAGTAGGTGAAAAATGCTGAAGAAGTGGAGAAAATAACAAATCATCAAGAGGGCAATTTTAGTATTAGACTACCGTGTAACTTTTTCTTCATGAGCGTCAAATACCGTATAACGGTCACAAAGAAGCGCCCACCGAAGGTCCATCCCGCGGAACAATTATACTGACCATAACATTTTGATTGTCGTCAAAGTGTACGTCGAAAACGCAAGAGATCATGCTGATTCGCTGAAGGGCGACAAATTAATGGTCCGCATAATAGTTTTACGGTCGGTAGAATGGACCCGACAGGCAATTTTTGTTACACCTCGCATTTTGCGCCCATTCAAGATCGAAATAATTCTATTTTATGTTAGGAATAAGGCTTTAATTGATTTACTTAATGTGTATGTGATGTTTAAGGAAATATTGACGCGGAATACACAGGAAGATTAAGGGCAAAAATTGAATCTCGTAAATTAGTCCCGTGAATTTCCAAAAGTGACCCATCATCAATTGGGCTTAAACTAAATTGGAAAAAAATTAGGCCCAAAGAGAAGAGAAGTGGCTACCACGGTTCTCACGGCCCAAACCCATGTAGTGATCATTGCGTGCCTTGTACGTGATCAATTTAATTATTTAAGGAGCCAAAGTTTCAAGAAAAATTCAAGAAACAAAGACAAGAGAAAAACAAGAGCAACAAGAGCAAAGAAAGGGAGAGTATTCATTGACTTGGCCAAAATCACCCTCAAAATCTTGTTCCAAAAATTTGTATCTGTGGATTTTCCTACTAAATCAAGCCCTTACAACTTCTGCGTAGTGGTTTGGATAAGCGATATTCAATTCCAAGTTGACAAATTGTTCTTGCCAAGATGTTGGAATTGAAAGGTAAGCATTCTGTTATATCCCGCATTTTTGTGCAATTGGATAATTCAAGACAATTGCGGGAGGACGACAAGCAAGGCCCTATTGTTATTTTGTTAAGTATATGAATGGTTTATGAAGCGGAATTTTAAAGAAAGGCCAAGGGCATAAAGGAAAATTCACAAAATGTTTCGTGGAATTATGGAGGAAGACAAAGGGTAAATTTGGAATTTTGGAAAAATTATTTTTTCATGAGTTGCAAGAGAAAAAGATTGGGCTTGGACTTAATGGACCATTTGGGGCTAAGCGGTCATTTAATTAGTGTGGGCTTAAGCCCACCTAAAGGCTTATGGAGCAAGATAAAAGAAGACTAAGTCTTCATATTTATCAAAAAGTCTCTAGAAATTTCAAGAGACAAAGAACAAAAAGGAAAGAAGGAGAAAGAAGGAGCCATTCGGCCCTTGTAGAGAAAAAAGAAAAACCGAGAATAAAAAAAAAAAAAAAAAAAAAAAAAAAAAAAAGAAGAGAGTTCTCAACATGTTCTTCATAGTTAAACAATCCCTTGAAGGGTTCTTGGCATAGTGAGCTAGTTGGAAGCAAGGGAAAACACAATCTTGGAAAGTCTTCCATTGAAGCCAAGTGAAGAATTCAAGTAAAAAGGTAAGAATTCATCCTCTTTTTATATGTTATGGATGATTCTATGTGTTGTGATGAAAAAAGGATGAAATTATAAGAGAAAGAGGGGGGGGTGGCCCGGGATGTATAGATGGGGGGTGGGAAATTATGTGCTAATCAACCTA
>NW_026722716.1:0-7407 GCF_029784015.1 Lycium ferocissimum | reverse complement strand
ATGATACCATATGACCGATACATGCATGGAATCCGCCCTCGGGGGCACTCATATGCACGGGTCTCGGCTTTACATGATACGATTCCTGTACGAGTTATAGCCCCTTCACAAGATATGATCCCTATGTACGCAAGATTAGGGCGCTTACATGATATGTTCCATACATCCGATTCTGCTTACACATGACATGTTCCCATAGAAGCCTTACTTCCCTTATACGTGATATGTCTCATATGTCTGACTCACTCTCTCACATGATATGCTCTACATCTCCGTACGTTGTTTACATGATTACGTCTCTTTCTATGTTACACACACCATGGTGATACTCGGTACATTGCTCACCGACCTCTTCTTCGGGGGGCTGGTTTCATGCGCGCGGGTGAACCTGCATGAGTCATTGTAGCATGTTAAGATGTCCGGCGAGGTTGGTAGGCTCCCTTTGTCCTGAGGCCGCCGAGTCGAGCATATGTGCCATGATATTTTGTTCGGAGTTAGAGACTTTGAGACAGAGTCGTGGGTATTGGGTTGTCATGTGTAAGGGCCCAAAGAGGCCGATATGTTATTATGGTTTCGTGTCACGAGTCTTATATGATGTCGGATTTTATTTATGGAAAAAAAAATTTCTATGTACTCATTTCTTACTAATTCATAAGTTTATATGTGTAATAAGAGCTAGTTGTTAAACATCGCTCCGAATATGGGGTCGGGTGCCCATCACACCCTAGTAAGACCGGGGTGTGACAAATTCACACACAACTATACCTTTCTCGACTCGTCAATTTCCCAATTTCTAATCACTTCATGATCATCGATGGCGTAATCAATCCTTGAATCCACTCCATTGCATACCACATAATCATAAATCTTGCAAACTAACCGAATTAATCCTGCAGATAGGATCATACCACACACTCTGGACATTAGCGTGTCTTTAATGCTTACCACTCTGAACAGAACGCTCTCTAAATCCAGCGTATCCCACAACAGTATTACCAATATACTCATGTATCTTACTGAAGCGTCCTTGCTCGAATTGCCTACTCAATTTCCAAAATTTATACCTAACTTAACTCAGTTGACCCGTCATCGATCTACCATGTCAATATCCATGTCCACTAATCCCTTACTCAAACCCCTAATGTTGCTAGTCCTCGATGAATCACCTCTTACCTTAATTATCAGATCTGAATGCCTCTAATCACCTCTTACCTTAATATCCATGAAAACAAGGCTTCCAACTTCAATCCATCACTGATCTCTATTAGTCTATGACATAACCGAACATACCAACTCATCCATAAACTCTCAAGCCCGCTCTACACTGTATAATCGCAACCAAGCTCTCACATCACTAATTCTTGTTTCCACGATTTTCTTTCTGCCTTTAACCTTGAAGACACCAACCAACCTCATTAGTCACCCTTTTTTCTGAACGTCATGATATAATTCCCCAATAATCCAAACACGACTCACGTAGCCATGTACCTCACCTCAAGTCTCATGAACTGTAATCTCCTAGACTCGATGGCAAGATGTCTCATTATAATCCTTCAGTTCTCGTATTTCATTTCAAATCATTCTATCATTATCAATCAATAAAAACTCAAATCCACTCGATCCTCTAAACCAATCATCCCACTAAGTTGAACGAACCACAAACAATATCAATACTCCTCTTCAAATCAAAGTGTAGGAACCAGTAACTTCCCAAGTCATTAACTCATCACATACGGCCATAATTGAAGTCATTTCCATCAGTCGATTACTTACTCCTCAGAAGTCTACAACCCAGTCAATTTACCGATCAACGATGTACCATAGCATTTACTTATTAACCGAGTAGTCCTTTAACATCAATGAGCTTATATCAAGAATAACTTTTGGCACCAGTCGCAACCTTATCCTGACAACCATGTCAGATACCAATTTTTTTCCTTCCCAATCTGACGAAAAGTACTCATGTCTAAGATGTTCTATGAAGTCTCACTTCGCTACACGCTTTCCATAATAGTCTCCCTTCATGTCCTTATTGTCAACTTCTTTTCTTTATTACACGCGATCGCAATACATTTGCCCAATTCGATGGTCATTATCGAACTTACACTTGTTCCCATAGTCTAATACTATACCACTGCTGAATTGTCGACCCTCCATTGGTACACTAGTGTCACGCACACCATGATTATGCCTTGACAAAGCTGAAGTCAAATCGATGCACCTTGTCACTTCCGAGCAACCCAACGTTGAATCATAGAGACCTTGTAGCCTTCTGAACTATCTTTCCCATTTCTCACGATGTTACACCCCGTACTTCGTACGTCAGAATATTCTAAGTTGGTTGCGACGAGTTATGGACAAGACTTTTAATCTCTATTTTGTTGATTTTGTCCTTCAATGCATGAAGTTGCGTATTCATCTTTTGTGGATATGAAGTGTTAGGGGTAAGATTGGAATAAGGAAAAAAATTAGAGAATGAAAGTTGGAAAAATTTGGGACCAAAAAGTGAATTAAGGAAAGTTGGCCATTATTTGAAAAATTGGCCAAAATTCATGAAATTTCCTAGCCATGTGGCCGGCCATGTGGGGGAGTGGGCCATGGCCACATGGTTGGCTATTATATGAAAGAGAAAGATGATCAAGTCATCTTCATCATTCACTTCATCTCCTAGAAAGTTCAAGAGAATGAGAAAAAAAAGAAGGAGGAGACGGCTAAGATAAAATGTCAGAACCAGCCCCATAAAATTTTGCCATGAAAAATTGTTTTCTCTAGCTTTCATGCTAATTGGAAGTCCTTGTTATCTAGTAGATTGATGGAACAAGAGAACCCTTTCGTTTTGCAAAGAACAAGCCTAGCCGAGAGTTGGAAGCAAGTGGAAGAGGTGAGGTTCTATCCTTTCTTGCATGTTTTATGGGTGATGTGTGCATGTTGTGGTGCGTAGAAAAGGATGGAATTCATGAATATATGGATGTTAGTGTGTGTGTGTGTGTGGCCGTGTGTTGTGTGTGTTGTATGGAGATAGTGAACTAATTGTATATTGTCACGACCCAACTCCGTAGGCCGCGACACGTGCCCTAGTTGGGCACTCGTACGTACCTTAACCTAAATTAGCAAAATATTACAAATAAGAGAAATAGTAATTTAACAAGGCCCAGTGGGCATGCGCATCGAAGGCCGATACAAGCCGTCACAAATCATAGATAAACTCTAAACGTACGCAAATCTCACGAAACATATACAGAACCCACACCACATGTCTACGTACCTTCACAGAACAAAAACATAATCATATGATTTAACGGCCCCCGCCGTACCCGGAATAAATACGTACATATAGCAAAATCTTATACCAAAGTACGGAGCTCCGGTTAAAAGAGCAACTTCCGACACCAGAGTAGATAACCTAAGCAACGGCTCCACAAACCGATTAAATCACACAACGCATGCAAGACGAAACGCGGCCCAAGAAAGGGGTCGGTCACGAAAATGTATCTTGAATATGTAAAGCGAAAAATGTAATAAACAAAACTAGAATCGGAAGACAGAATGTGCGGAAAACGAACTAGATGCATAACGCCAATCAAAAATGCGTACCGGAAATAAATCATACGTAATGCATGCGAAAACATATACGGCCGCCCCCGCGCGGGACTCGGTGAACGATGAGGCGCTCTCTTCGCCCCGCCAAAACACATCATACTTCAGAGTAGAGAATATCTCCGAAACAAATCATAACATACCAAGTGTCCACATCACATCACAGAATCAGATATCAGAATATGCGTACATGGCACATCATACACCGTAACCCATGTACGTGTAATACCTGCCCCCTCACACCGGGGCGCGGCGAACAATGCGGAGGTTTCGAGAACATATCCCGGCCCGGCTCGGTGTGGGGAAACATCGAGGCATCCACGAGTGGAGTAGTGAGAAACTAATGCAATCAAAACAACATATTTATATATCCGGAGACTCGACGAGGCGCATCAAATGACAAATCGGATCAATGGAATCGGACGGAAGTCATAGTACGTACCTTTCGGACATCACCGTATTATATCAAAGGCGAACATTCGGAGTCAAAGTACGTATCAAAACGTTTCATAGGACTTAATAGAATATTTAAAATGATTTTTGTTTAGTAGCTAAAACATTCCTTAAGGCCGCTCGAAGACAAATCGTAAATACAAAGGGGAAAATCGGAAATAGTGGGCCCACCTCGGTCAATTGAGGTGGTGGACGTAAATTACATATGTTCAACTTCATAATATCATTTACAAGGATATTGGGACAATCGAAATGCATTTATACAAGTTTTAAAGGTTTAAACAATTTTTTCTAACTAATCGCAAAATATTTAGTTCAATTCGGTCAATGAAAAAGGGCGTTTTTGGACGAAGATTCCGAGAAATAGAGGTGCCCCCGAAGTCCAAAGTCAAGCCCTAATGCATCTAAGACGTGCCAATAAGAAATGGGAGAGCTTTACATACCTTTCACTGCGTTTCACGATTGCCAAAAATCAAATCTCGTTTCGTCGAAAATCCGCAAACGGTCATCTTTACCGGTTACTATTCATGCAAGCCGACATTTCAATCTTTGGCTTCTATTTGGCTACCAAAATTTCTCAGCACTTTCTATAAACGTGACACCCCGAGATCCAACTAGACTAAAACAATCAACAACAACCCAACAAACAACACCAAGAACATCAACAATCACTACAAACCACAACATAACATAACTAGTTTACTTTTCGGCATAATACGACAGTTTCCATTTCGACTCCACATTTTCAAACCAATATCAATACTTCCATACACACATACTAATTTGAGATCATTTAGACACAAACCAAAAGTATTTCAAACCTTACATCCAATATTCAACAATTCCATATTCTATCCAAAATCCTTATATATGCGACCAAATCGTGCCAACACATTTCCTACTTACTACTTCATCACTAACAACCATAATCCACACTTTAACAACTTCATTACCTTAATACCATAAAATCACATTAATATAACATAATTCTCTACATTCCATTTTCATGCAAACTTAACCCATATATCCTTCATTCATATTGTAAGGATCACAACAACTCAATTTTCATATTAAACAAAATAAACCCGTCATGAATTCACCACTTCCTATCCCACGGCCAACCTACAATTTCCTAACTTCATCCAATTTTCGTTCTACTTTCACTTACAATACAATTTCCATGATGACCACAACTATAATACGACATAAACTTCAACTCATCTTATCCATACAACAACATACACACACGGCATATACATGCATATATACTTGCCATGCAAACATCCATATTTCTATCTATTCTACTCATTTCCATATTCCACAACACAAACAAACCTTCAAAACATAAATAAGAGGGATGAATCCTTACACTTTTCTCCAATCTTCTTCACTTGAGTAAGTTGTCCATTTGAAGAAACAAGCCCTCTTTCTTCCAAACCAATCACACCAAGTTGATAAGGGCACTTAATTTAGTAGGAAAACCACAAGACAATAATTTTTGGATCAAAATTTTGAAGGGGAAATTTTGGAGTGTCATGGCCGAATGGCCTTATGATGTTGCTCCTCTTGTTCTTGTTTTTCTCCTTCTTTCTCTTGTCTTGAAAATTCTAGAGAATTAAAGAGTCTTGCCCCTTTATATATTAATTGGTCACATGACCATGTCACATGGCATGGATTTAAATTAAATTCCATGCCATGGCCGGCCACCCCTCTTGGGTTGGGCCAAGTTTTCCCATTTTTTTTTTCAATTTCCAAGCCCAATTTCCTTAGCCCATGCTTGGTAATTCCCGAAACTAATTTCCAAAATTCCAATTTTGCCCTTAGACTTTTCCCATATTTCCACATCTAAATTTTCCATAACCAACTTATGAACCCAACAAGATCAATACATTTCAATGTCCTTAACCTTCCTTAATATTTCCGCGTCAATATTTCCTTAAACATCCCATGCACACTAAGTAGAATCCCATTGGAACCTCAATTCCTACCATTCCGACGTATTCCCGATTTTTCTCCGAACACGCACAAACGAGGTGTAACATATATAGCTTGTTTGTATGTTGTTGTGATGTGTAGAAAATGATTGGAAACTCATAAGGTGTTGGAGTTGAGGTTGGGGCGCGTGCATGTGTAGTGTGGAAGAGGTGAAGAACAAGTTTTATTTAGTGTGTTTTGGTTGTTGTCGTCATGAATGCAATGATGTAAATGAGAGCTTAATGTGCCAAGTTGGTGTTGTAATTGTTGGATGGGCTGATTTAGAACCTTAAGAAATTTTAATGTAGTTTCATGAATTTGTGGAAGATAATGTTGTCAATGTGTGAATTGTTAGTATGGTTTATGAGTTTGGAAGAAAAAGAAATGCGTTGTTGATATTGTCGGGACTTGGAAGGTTTGGTTGCCTTATGTTTTGGTTGGGTTGTTTTGAACAATTTTGTGGATTGTGGGAAATGTTATTGATTTGTGTATGAAAGGTTTGAATTGTTATTCGAATATGCGATCGTTGATATTAGTTTGGAATATGTAGTTAAGTGAATATAATTGGAATATTGTCAAAGTATGTGGAAATGACTTGTTAGTGTTAGAATGCGTTTGAAATTACTTATTGATGTTGTTGGAGTGGTTGTTGGTATTGTTGTTGAAGATTTGGCCGAGTTAAATTCTCGGGGGCGTCCAAGTTATAGGGGAAGTGCTGCCCAAAATTCTGTAGAAAAAGTAATGGTTTGGAATTGGATTCTTTAGCACGTATGACTAATGTTCGATGCCTATCGATGTTATTGTAGATTTTGAGCGTAGGAGTTCGAGTTTGGATTAGCCTAGAAGCAAACCGGGTATGTGAAGCTTACCCTTCCTTTCTTTTTAGCATGTCTTAGACTAACTAAGGTATGACATGATTTGTGCCTCGGGAAATTCCATTCGTAAATTTTGAGTATGTTCGTGATTCGTGTTTGCTTTGATGTTGTTGTATCCTTAGTATGGTTATTTCATCGGTCCGTATGTCTTTGATGTGGCCGAGTTTGAAATATTGTAAGCCGATTCGTATAAGTTCCTTGATGTTAAAGTATCTTTAACGCGGTTGAGTTATGACCCTTATGTCTTTGGTAGGATTAAACTTTAAAAGAGTTCTATTTTCAAAAGAATTTTGTTTTCAAAAGAGACTTGTTCCTAAACGACTTCGAAACTACGAACGTCCGTAACTTTTGCATACGACCTCGAAACGCCCCAAAACATAATATGTAAGTTCATAAGACATCACTCTCCCTCACCCCTCGTAGTGACTCGGACTAGGGCCCAAGACTCGTCCGTGGGGCCCGCGGCCTTTCTATGCTACCTTTATGGATTTTTTAAAATTTAATATTT